>NW_005197803.1:478863-499471 GCF_000372725.1 Emiliania huxleyi CCMP1516 | reverse complement strand
AGCTGAAGGGGAAACTGCAAGGGGACCTCCGGGGCCAATATAGGGGGAGATCCGGGGAGAACCCGGGGGATCCAGGGACATCCTTGGGAATAATCAGACTACCCTAGAGGGCCCACCACGAAAGGAGGGCAGAACCCGGCCCACCCCACAGAGCACCACACACAGGGGTGGCCCCCGTCCCCCCCCCCCCGTTCCAGCCCCAGCCCGGGCCCCTGAGTACCCCCCCCCCCCCCCTTTCTTTCTGACCCGCCCGCCACCTCCCCCCGCGCCACCCTACCGCGCAGGAGCACCTGCGCATGCAGCATGACCTCCTCACCACACTGCGGGACCTCTCCGCCCCTATGCATACCCCGGCAGCGTCGACGACGGCGTAGGCGCCGGGAGCACAGGCGGAGGGGACAATCATGCCGCTTACAGGGAGGGGGGCGCACTTCCCCTCACACCTCATGCTAGGGGGGGTCAGGACACCCCTCGAGGACACCCCCCAGAGGCTTCACAACAGGGTAGTGCGCCCCCCCGAGATGTCCGCATGCTGGAGCTCGGCCCGGAGTGTTCGGGACGCGGCAGGCTCGATTCAAGTGGAGCGGGGCAGTGAGAGGCGCGAGGTTGAGAGAGGAGCGGTCGCACGGCGTGGCCCCTCTTTCGGGGCCACGGCTCGACGGCTCTCCTCTGACTCTCGTTGTGTTTCCTTCGGCGTGTGGATTGTGTGGAGGGAACGTGCCGCGTTCGGCAGGAGTGCTTGGTTGGTGGTGTGTGGGGTGGGGTGGGGTGAGGCGCGGGGGGTGCGGGGGATGCATGTGCATGGGGCATGTTCTGTCCTCGCTGTGTGTTGTTGTTGCTGTGTGTGTGGGCTAGATTGTGGAGCGTCGAGTGCGAGGTGTGACCGACACCCGTGGCGGCTGGCGGGGCGTAGATAGTAGCGATATAGCACCGCGTATTTGTAAAAGATAATCATGAAAGTTGAAAGAAACCACGCGGCGCCGGCGGCCGGCGCGCCGCTGGGCGCGCCGCTGCCGGTGGCGGAGACACAAAAGCGCACTCTGCGAGAGGGGTGTACCCTTGGAGCACTTGGAGTGCAGGGTCGGCAACCTCACATCCCGGGCCCCGCGCCCTTGCCGCCCGGCCGGGGCTGGAGAGGCTCAGCAGAGCCTGACGCCGCGCTCCTCGCACACGGCCACCAGCTCAGGCTGCTTCTTGTTCTCGCGGCCCACCATGAGCAACTGCACGCGAGGGGAGGTGTGATAGGCATTGGGCGGGGTAGGGGGGCGAGTGGCGAGTGGGAGCGTCTCGCGCCTTCAAGCTCGGGGCGGCACCCTCCTTGAGGGCGATGGCCAGCGCCTTGCAGCCCTCGTCGCCAATCTGGTTGCTGTGGAGATAGAGCGTCTCGAGCCGCGGCGCTGCCCCCTCCTTGCCGAGGGCGGCGGCCAGCGCCTTGCAGCCCTCGTCGCCAATCTTGTTGTCCTGGAGATTGAGCTTCTCGAGCCGCGGCGCTGCCCCGCTCGCGAGGACCTCCGCCAGCTGCGCCGCCTCCGCGTCGCCCCAGCCGAGCATGCCGTACTTCAGCCAGGTCGCCTTGCCAAACTGCTCCTTGAAGGCGGCCTCGTACAACCGCTTCACCAGCGGCTTGTCGTCCTTGCCGTTGGTGAAGCTCTTCGTCTCCAGCTCCGCCGCGAACGCAGACGGCAGCAGCGGAGGGCGCCGGCCGCCGCCCTTGGTGCAGTCGGCTCGGAGGCTCCAGTAGTTGTACTTCTTGAGCCTTGCAGCCGTGGAGTTGTACATCAAGCCGAGGTCGAGCGAAAGGCCGCCGTCCTTGGTCAGGCTCGCCCAGCTCTGCTCCGTGAAGCACCAGCCGCGATCAAAGTACGCGGCCACGTTGGTGCCCTCGGCCTGGTCCTCCGCCTTGTGGCCGTCCGGGAAGGAGGTCAGCCGCAGCACCCAAGTGTACGGGTGGGAGTAGAGCGTGCCGAGGCAGCCCAGCCCCTGCTTGAAGAGCGCGTTCTGCTCCTCAGAGCGCATGACGCCGTTGGCGGGGTCGGGGTGCTGGTGCAGCGAGCCGAAGTCCCAAAAGATGCCGAGCCGCCGGACGTACGGAGAGGTGAGCAGGGCCTTGAGCGCCCTTGCGACGCGGGTGAGGTTGGCTCCGCGCGGGTCGGGGTGGTCCTTGGTCAGCCACGGGTAGGAGAGCGCGGCGACGGGAAGCCAGTCATACTCGTCGATCGCCTCGACGAGGTCGGCGAGGTCGGCGAGGGAGAGGAAGGCCTCTTCGGGCAGCGCCTGGCGGTGGGTGAGGACGCCGCCCGCCTCGGCGTGGCTGATGATCCACTGCGCGTCGAGGAGGGCGACGGCGCCGCTCGCGAGGACCGGCTCCAGGTCACCGCCGCCGCGCTTGCGCCACAGCTCCAGCTTCTCCTCGCTCACGCCGAGATCGGTGGCGGAGGGGAGGGCGGCGGCCGGCTGCGTTGGCGCGGCGGTGTCAGCGGGCGTCGGGGCGTCGCGTTCGGCGGTGGGAAAGCCGGACAGCTCCTCGGTCGAGGGCTCGACGCGACTGGAGAAGCAGCCCATTGAGAAGGCGACCGTTACGTCCCGCCGGAGACCGAAATCGTACACAGGGGGGGAGGGAGTGGGCGGACGAGGGGGATGGTCTTTTCGGCGAGCACCACGCTGCGCAGCTCGAGCCACCAGCAAGAGGAAGCCGCGCTCTGATAAGGGCAAGCCGAGGGGTCCTCGGGGGCCCAGGGCCGACTCGGTGGAGACGGCGGCCCGCATGGGGGGGCTGTCGACCTTCTACCTCCGGCACGCCTATGGACGGGACAGCCCGTGGCTGCATGAAGAGGACGGGGTGCTCTCCGCGAATGGGGGGGTACTGTGCGCGGGGTGCGGGGAGGAGGCGCCCGGGCTCGGGGCGCGGGACGGGAAGGGGGGATGCGGCGGGGGGGGCGGCGTGGACGAGGAAAGGGGGGGCGTCGCGGGGGAGCGGGGGAGGAAGAGGGGGAGGGACCCGATTGAGGAGGAGGCGGTGGGGGTGGTGGGTGGGGAGGAGGGGGGCGTGTTTGGGGGGATGGGGGATCGGGGAGGGCGGGCGGAGGAGGATGGCGCCCCGGATGAGGCAGGGGGGGGGAGCTCGGGGGGCGGGCGAATGTTGATCTCGATGCGCTCCGGCATCGGCGACTATGACGTGCCCAGCTTCGATCACAAGCTGCTGGTTGCAGGAGGCAGCGTGCACTCTATTCTCGAGCCGCTGAGGGCAGTGGCGGCGTTCTCTGCGTCGGACGGCTGCAACCCAGCGAGGACTCATTTCGCCGAGAATTGCACGTTCGTGTGCGATCCAGGCATGTGCTCAAGCTACTCGAGCACCAACTACATTCTTGCCGGCCTCGTGCTTCTTCCCGCGAACGTTCACCCCGAACGAGGGCTCGCTCAATGAGGTGGGCCTTAGCGTGGCCGGGGCCTCCCACGCCTATGGCACCGCCGAGCTCTACGCGCAAGACGCGTCGATCCTCTCGGTTGGACCTGCGGCAATGTCGTCGCCACTGCAGAAGACGTCGCTGGTTTCTATTGGCGGCTGCTGGGCCCCAGCCACAACATCGTGAGTTCCGCGAGCTTGAAAACGATGTGGGACGTCCAGCCGCTCGAGCGAGGATGGGCAGAAGGGGAGTTCGCCTACGGGTTCGGCTTGATGGTTAGGACCGTCAACCCACGAATGAAGCGGCTGCCGACACTCGACGACCCTGGCAGCTACCTTGGGCACGCGGGAAATACTTATGCCTTCAGGTCACACAACGGCTTCTTTCCGGCATTGAACGCAAGCATCTCCGTCATCGTGAACGAGGACCAAGACTACAGATACCTCACCTTTACCGCCACGTGTCGCGTGGCGCAGCTGGTGGCCGCCTCCAAGGGCCTCACAGCGCGGATTTCGCGTGCGAAAAGCCCACCCCGCTCGACGAACGCCTCGTCGAAGGTGCCGTCGCCGTCACTGCCCACCGCCCACCGCTCAGCGAGCTCGTCCACGCGGCTCGAGGGCTTGGACGGCTTGGAGCGCTTGCCGCCGCCGTCGCCGGCGTCGCCGCCGCGACCGGCTGCGGCGCGCTTTTTTGGAGGAATGGTGGTGGGGCGGCCCGGGGCGGCGGCATGCCTGCAGGTGTAGGCGGTGCGTTTTCTTCTTGGCGCTTCAGTGTACTTGTCGTTCTGGCTCACCTACAAGTGCCACGTCAGCACGGCAGTCGCGCCCCCAACCAATACGTGCATCGACGGGACGCACGCACGCGCCCCTTGAACGAGGCTCGGCCGTCCCACAGACTTGACGAGGCGCTTCTCGCCTCTCGGGTTGACTCGACCAGACAAAAACCCCGAGAGGCGTGGGAGTACCTCGCCAGGTCTCACCCACTTCGCTCGCTGCCGGTTACTTCCCCCAGGATTGGTCTTCTCTGCCTGCGGGAACACCCTTGGGCGGCCGGGTGGGCTGCGGCTGGAGCTAGCATGGCTCGGTAGAGCCGAGACCCCGTGTTATGGCAGACGAGAGAGTCGAGACAGGTCTCTGACTCATAGCCACCTTTATAGTCTAGACCCGCGCTGCACGCCGCCCCGCCTGCTCGCACCGCCCCACCGGACCCCGGAGTGAGTATCAACCGGCAACGTACCGCCACCGAGTCTCGCGCAGTGCGTCAATGTCTGTCTCAGTACACCCGCACCCGCTCCCGCTCAAAGATCGCCGTTCGCAGCGCCTCGTGCCTCGCAAAGAAGGCGGAGAGGTTCCTATGGGGAGATATGGGGGGAGATATGGGGAGATATGGGGAGATATTGCCTCGCGAGGAAGGCGGAGAGGTTCCGCGCGGTCGGCGACGCGCGGAACGCGCTCTTGACGTCGCGCACGGATGCATTGTGTGCGCGGACGATCACCTGCTTCGAGGTGATCATGGTGGCACTCAGGCAGACGCCGCTCTGCGCCGAGTCGGCTGGCGGCGGAGAGAGGCCGAGGAAGGTGGCGAGCTCTTTCTGGATGGCGGGCACGTCGGCAGCGGCGCGCGGCAGCGAGGCCATCCGCACGAAGAGGAACTGGGAGGGAGAGAGGTAAGGTAAGGTGAGGCACGGTAAGGTACACACTGTCTCCGCACACACGAGGTGGTGGGGCAAGGGGGGGGGGGGGGGACCCTCGCATCTCCTCCCCCGGGACACGCGGGCAGGAGCTGGCACGGCATTCAAAGTGCAAAAGGCCCAGTGCCGTGGGTGAGCAGACCTGCGAGGGGGAAAAGCCGCGGCGGAGCCAGCCGAGCAGGTGGAGGCCTATGGGGGGATTTGGGGAGATTCGTGGAACTTTCGGGAGATATGGGGAGCCAGCCGAGCAGGCGGTGGAGGCCGTAGAGGCCGCCAAAGACCCAAAAGAGCTGCCTATGGGGAGATGTGGGGAGATATGGGGAGATATGGGGAGATATGCCAAAGACCCAAAAGAGCCGCCTCGAGGTTGGGCGCGCGTCGAGGCACAGCCGGTAGGCCTGAGGTGAGGTGGGGATCTAGAGAGAAGGTGTGCACGTCTCCACACACACACGAGGTGGTGGGGCAAGGGCCAGGCTAGTCCCTCGCGTCTCCCCGCGGCATTCAGAGTGCCAGGGAGGCCCGGTGGCCGGTGAGCGGTGGGAGCGAGGCCTCAATTGATGGGGAGAGATGGGGAGAGATGGGGGGGTATGGGGCGAGAGATGGGGAGAGATGGGGAGAGATGGGGGAGATGGGGGATATGGGGAGAGATGGGGAGAGATGGGGGGGGGGGGAGATAGGGGGAGATGGGGAGATCTGGGGAGATCCGGGGAGATCCGGGGAGATCTGGGGAGATCTGGGGAGATATGCCTCGAGCTCGGGTGGAGAGGCGCGGAGCAGCAAGAGCGGGTCGGAAAAGAGCGGGCGGCTGCACCTGTGACATGTCTCGGACATGTCCAGGACGATGTCCTGGAGAGGGCCGGCGAGGAGAGGGGGCGGCTGCACCTGCCGATGTCATGTGACATGAATGAAGGAAGGAATGAAGGTGCATCGCTTCCGCAACGCCACGGCGCTAGCGGCTCGATGGCACACAAGGACCCGTCTCTTGGCTCTATCTCCGCAAGATCTCGGCTCTATCTCGGCTCTATCTCGGCGCGATCTCGGCGCGATCCCGGCGAGATCTCGGCGAGATCTCAGCGAGATCCCGGCGAGATCTCGGCGCGATCCCGGCGCACCGCTCGATGGCGGCGAGTGCGCGCTCCATGCGCAGCTCCACGCGCCGGCCCTCCTGCCCGAGGGGGTCGAGAGGAAGGCCCAGTATTCGTGTGAGTATTCCTATGATTAGTATGACTACTACTACTACTCCTATTCCTGCCCGAGGGTCGAGAGGAAGGCCCAGTATTCGTGTGAGTATTCCTAGGATTAGTATTGCTACTACTCCTATTCCTGCCCGAGGGTCGAGAGGAAGGCCCAGTACTCGTGTGAGTATTCCTAGGATTAGTATGACTACTACTACTACTCCTATTCCTGCCCGAGGGTCGAGAGGAAGGCCCAGAGCGAGAAGGCGAGGTCGAAGGGGTCGCGCAGCCCGATCACGAAGCGGAGCGCCCCTCGGCCGGCGGGGGTGGTGAGCGCCTGGGGAGATATACGGGGAGATACGGGGAGATATGCCCCTCGGCCGGCGGGGGTGGTGAGCGCCTGGGGAGATATACGGGGAGATACGGGGAGATACGGGGAGATATGCCCCTCGGCCGGCGGGGGTGGTGAGCGCCTGGGGAGATATGGGGAGATATACGGGGAGATACGGGGAGATACGGGGAGATATGCCCCTCGGCCGGCGGGGGTGGTGAGCGCCTGGGGAGATATGGGGAGATACGGGGAGATATGCCCCTGCCTCGGCCGGCGGGGGTGGTGAGCGCCCGGGGAGATATGGGGAGATATACGGGGAGATACGGGGAGATATGGGGAGATATACGGGGAGATACGGGGTGGTGGTGAGCGCCTGGGGAGATATGGGGAGATATACGGGGAGATACGGGGAGATACGGGGAGATATGCCCCTCGGCCGGCGGGGGTGGTGAGCGCCTGGGGAGATATGGGGAGATATACGGGGAGATACGGGGAGATACGGGGAGATATGCCCCTCGGCCGGCGGGGGTGGTGAGCGCCTGGGGAGATATGGGGAGATATACGGGGAGATACGGGGAGATACGGGGAGATATGCCCCTCGGCCGGCGGGGGTGGTGAGCGTCTGGGGAGATATGGGGAGATATACGGGGAGATACGGGGAGATACGGGGAGATATGCCCCTCGGCCGGCGGGGGTGGTGAGCGCCCGGGGAGATATGGGGAGATATACGGGGAGATACGGGGAGATACGGGGAGATATGCCCCTCGGCCGGCGGGGGTGGTGAGCGCCTGGGGAGATATGGGGAGATATACGGGGAGATATGGGGAGATATACGGGGAGATACGGGGAGATACGGGGAGATATGCCCCTCGGCCGGCGGGGGTGGTGAGCGCCTGGGGAGATATGGGGAGATATACGGGGAGATACGGGGAGATACGGGGAGATATGCCCCTCGGCCGGCGGGGGGGTGGTGAGCGCCTGGGGAGATATGGGGAGATATACGGGGAGATACGGGGAGATACGGGGAGATACGGGGAGATACGGGGAGATACGGGGAGATACGGGGAGATACGGGGAGATATGGGGAGATATGCGCCTCGATGGCGCGCGCGTGGCGGGGCGGTGTCTGGAAGATGCCGGGGTTGCCCTCGACGGCTGCGACGCGGCTCGTGGAGATGGACGCGGCCTGAGGAGAGTTGCGAGAAGGCTCCGAGAAGGCTCCGAGAAGGCTCTTGGCGATGTGGATGCCCCACCCCCCTGCGAGCGGGCCTTCTAAGCCCGCGGGTAGTCCCCCCCCATCCCCAGGGCCTCCAGGGCTCGCACCTCAACCTCTCACAGGCCAGCGCATAGCGCCATCGGACGTATTTTCTTCTCAATAGATCTAACAAGGCTGTGGAGGCGGCCTCGAGGGCGGCGTGCGAGGGGAAGGCAGTCGCCGAGAAGGCGCGCCTATGGGGAGAGATGGGGGGAGATATGGGGAGATATGGGGAGATATGCCTAGGCAGCTGCCGTGAAGGCGCGCCGGTGGTGCGCGCTAAAGTTGAGCCGCCTCAGGGCCTTTGGCACGTACGGCGCCTGACCCGGTGCTACGGCCGGTGACAGCGTGCCTCGTGTCGGCTCCCCGCGCCAATCGTGTGCAGCGTGTGTGTGTGCGTGTGGCCCGTCCTCCATGCGGCATTATGCATAGCATGCTGGGAGGTGTCACACTGACTGGCTGACTGGCGCCTCGGCGCAGACGCGCGAGGCGCAGCGGTACGGTGACACGGAACAGGGCGAAGGCGAGTTGTCGACCCAGCCGGGGTGGTGCTCGCAGGGAGTGCACGCGCGTTGGCAGCTCGGCGGCAGCGGGGACGCGTACCCCACCCTCCCGCCCTCGCCCGCCGCCGGGCACGCTTCGTCCTGCAGGCAGGCGACCTCGAGGGCGCGGTGGCCGGGAAAGGGCCTCGAGTCGTCCGGACGCGGCCGCCCCCTCTTGCTCTTGCACGCGCCCCTTCTCGCCTCCCACGAGGAGAGCGGGAGGCGAGGCCCGCCGTAGCGCGCCCACGTGTACGATGGCCGCCGCCCCCACCAGCGCCAGAACGCGGACTCCTTTTGGAAGCGCGGGCAGGCGGGCTGCGCGACGTCGGCAGCGACGGCGGGAAGAAGGAAGCGGCGGTGCTGGCAGAGCGTGTCCGACCAACCGGCCGCGTCGTCGCGGCCGCACACGTGCTGCGGGTGGAAGGACTGGTGCAGGCACTCCCAGAGGAAGGTGGAGCCGGACTTGGCCGGCCCGGCAACAAAGACCGTCGGCATCACTCGGCCGAGCCCGTCCTTGTACGGGCTATCCATGGACGAGTGCCGATCGTTGTCGTCTCTCGTTGTCGTCTCTCTGTTGTCGTCCTCTCTCGTTGGAAGCGCCGCCCAGCGTGAAATAAAAAAAAGAGATATTCAGCTGGTGTACCCGGGAGGAGGAGATGGGGGAGGGGAGTTACCGCGGTACGATAGCGGACCCGCCGGCGAACCGGAAAACCGAGGCCGGGGGGCCCCAGGGGGGGCTTGGGGTCAGTTGTCGGAGGAGGCGAGAGATGAGCTAACGCGGCCTCTGAGAGTGGAGTCGGGACGTGCGGGCTCACCGGGGGAAGGCCAGTCGCAGTGGCGACCGGACCACCGCGACCTTCGACAGGGAGGGCCACGCCTCCCCGAGCCTGGAGAGGAGCGGCGGAGGGGGGGGGCGAGCCGAGGACGATAGAGAGGCCGCGAGTGCGGGCACGACTCGCCGACCAGGGAGAGCGGGCTCGACCTCCCTGGGAGGGGAGGCGACACGACCCAACGCCGCCGCCCCCGCCCGGGGAGACCTCGGCCGGGCCGTCGACGCCCTCGGAAGCGGTGGAGCCGGGAGAAGCTGGCGGAGATGAAGGGCGGCAGCGGAGGAAGCGACACCAACAACGCGAGGGAAACGGCCACACCGGCCGTCGCATGACGCTCGTGAGACGAGCAAGAGAACGAATCAAGGGGGGTCGGAACCCTGGGAGGACGGGGGGTGAGCCCTCATGCGGGGGGTCTACTCAACACAAGTGCCTGCGCGAGTGAGTGTGGGGGTGTGACGTGTGAGGCGTGCAGTGTGGTGTTCATTAGCTCCGAGTAGAGGGGGTACTCGTTGGAACTTTGCGAGCCGTGCGCGCGCCGAGGCGCCCGCGGCGCGCGCCCGCCCGGCTGCCAGTAGGAGGCGGCGCAATATGGCCTATAGTACAGCCCTTGAGGAGGAGGAAGAGGCTGGCTGGCAGTGCTGTATGCCGCCGAGGGGCAGTTTTTGGGTGCTGTCCCCATCCCAGGGGGCTGCAGAAGGCGTCCGCAGCCGGGACAACCCGCCCCCCCAGCCGAGGCCGGTCGAAGCCCACTTGAGTGCAGCCATGAGGAGTCCTCTTGGTGCTCCTGGCGGCCGTTGGAATGGCGAGCGCGCGCCGAGGGGGGGGGGGGGGGTCTTGCTTGCTCCACACCGAGCGCCCACGGTCCGGACCGGTGCACTCACCGAGGGGTGGCCTGCACAAGGTCTGAGCCGCGGGCGCTCGGCGCCAAGTGCAGTGTCACGCTCGCGCTGGAGCGGGACACAATGGGAAACCCTCGTTTCCTATGAACTCGGTCCCCCAACGGAAGAGGCCTCGCTCCTATTGGAGAGAACACTCCAACATCAGATTTGCCTCGTGCGTCCCTTTTCGTATTTCGAGCCGGAAAGCTATTTTCTTTTGGGTCCTGTGGGCACCCTACTCACGCCTTTTCACTCTCCCCCGTTGGCGTGGAGATGCGAGGGTCGCCCCCCCTTGCCCCACCACTTTGTGTGTGTGGAGACGTTTACCTTACCTTACCTTACCTCTCCCCCGTTCTCGCGCCATACGCCGCGTCCTCGAGCCGCAGCTCGACCAGCCTCTCCGCGCGGACGAAGCCGACCATGATGTACCGCAGCCCGCCCGTGCATGGCACGCTCGCGTGCCGCAGCCCGCCGTAGTGCGAGAGCATCTGCCCGCGCCGCGGCGTGTAGACCGCCTCCTCGCTGCTGAAGGCGTTTGGCGGGAAGCGCGTCCCGCCGCCCTCGAAGTCGGCCGGGTCGGAGAGCAGCACGTTGAACGAGAGGCCGAACCCGTCGTCGTCCACGTGGACCCCGAGCCTAAAAAAGAAATGCGGTTCGAGAAAAAAGAATTAGCTGGTCGTCGTCCACGTGTACCAAATGGCCCGCTCTCGCCGGGCGTGCCGCTGAACTTGAGCAGGAAGGTGTCGTACAGCCAGAGCTCGCGCGCCGGAATTCCAAACTGCGCCTCGAGAGCGGGCAGGATCGTGTGGTCGCACTTTTCGTTGAGCCACGCGAGCAGCCGCGGCTCGTCTGCGACGAGCATGTCGGGCGCGCGCACCGCGTTGGCGACGGTCCCCTCGGGAGCAAAGCGCGGCTGCCGGCAGGCCCAGCCGCCCTTGGCCGCGTTGTGCTCCTCCGCCGTCGCAATCACCCACTCGCACTCCTCCTCGCTCGCAACCTCGGTCAGCCAGACCTCCCCGACCCGCCGCGCCAGCGCGTCAAAGTCGACCGCATCGGTGGCGGAGGTGGCGCCGCCGCCTCTGCTGCTGCCGCCGCGGTCGCCGTATCCGGCGTAGCAGAGCGCCTGGTTGGGCCGCCCGTCGATCGCCTCGGCAGTGCGGAGGCTGGCAAAGGCCTCCTCGAACCGCCCCGCCGCTCGCAGCACCTCGGCGAGCGCCACGTGCGCCTCAGAGTCGAGCGGCTCGATCTGAGTCGCGCGCCGGAGAGCCATGGCGGAGGCGTCGAGCCGACCCTTCCCGTGCAGCAGCGTCCCAAGCTCCCGCCACCCGCCCGAGTCGTTGGGACTGCTGAGCACATCCGCACAGACCCGGAGCGCCGTCGCGTAGCCGCCTCCGCCAAAGCGGCCGTCCTCCGCGAGAGACGGAGACGGGAGCTTGAGGTCGAGGGCGGGGAGCTTGAAGCTGCATGCCGCAGAGAGGAGGGCGTGCAGCATATATGCACGGCTCCACCTTCGCGCTCGAGCGTGCGATACTGCTATGCACGGCACCTGCGCGCTCGAGCGTGCGATACTCAGAGCAGGGGCAAGTCGCGCATTTACTGAGAATCCGCGTCCACTGTGGGTTCCGCCCTCCCTGCGGGTACCGTCGCGTATTTTAAGACGAGGTAAACAGCAATAGATCCGGCCCTCAAGCGGCCTAATCGATACCCAGCCCTCACGGAATTGGTCCCTCGTTGTACAGCAATCGATCCTTCACAGTGCCCGTCCTGCCAACTTGCCGAGAATCGGTCCCCCAGGTCACCTGTGGCGCGAAGCTGATGTCTCCCGCCCTCGGCGCGCCCAACGCGCAGCGGCGGCAGACCACCCTCCGGTTCGAGGGGCGCCTGGGGCTGAGCGGGCTGCCTCCGCCAGAGTTTGGCTCGCCCACCGGCGGGCTGTCACCCTGCCACGGGTCGCAAGCCCTCTGCCGGCCGGAGCGCAGGCTGCGCGCGTGCGCGGGCTTCCAGCAATTGGTCCCTTGGCAAGCGCGAATCGGTCCCCCTGACTCCAGGAACTGATCCGGCACTGTGCACCCGGATCTATTGCTGTTTACCTCGTCTTAAAATAAGTACCCGACGGTAGGTGATCCCGCGCACTGGAGCCGAACCCAGGCGTGTCACGCTCCGTGTCACGCCCACACCCCCCTACCCGAAGAGACCCCGGCGCCCGCCGGCAAGTGTGCCGGCGGGCATGCCCCCACGCCAATCTGCTCGGCCATACAGTGCCCGCCTTGTCCTCTTGAATGGGTCGTAACGGCTCGACGGTGCTCCCGGACCGAACACCCCCTGAGAGGACGTTCGGTCTGTGAGAGTGGTCGGAGTCCACGCCAGCTTGAAGATATAATCAAATAGCTTTAGGTTCGTCGCGTCGTCTAGCCACGCACCTGCTAGCTTGGTCATGAAGTTAACCACGCCAGCCATTATTAATTACATAGTAAGAAAAAGAATTTAGGCGCATGACCAGGCGCATGACCAGGCGCATGTATCATGGAACGTCTGGACTACTAATCTCTCGAACCCAGGTCACGCTCAGTGTACTAGAGGCGCCTAAGAGGTGCATGACCAGGCGCACTATGGTTGACCGGCGCAGTCAACCGTACCCGTCCACCGTGGATGCGCTTTCGCCCGCCCTTGGATATCTAGGCAGCAGAGGCGACCCAGGCAACACATCAGAGCACGGCCGGGGGCGCGAGCCGCCATCTTGGACTGTCGTGTGAGGCGAGTATTTGCCACCGGGAGCTCGCCGCCGCCTCTACACCGCCGCCGCCGCCCTCCCGAGGCCAGATAATAGCCCAAGTCGAAGAGTGCGCCCTGCCCTCGGTATCTGGGTGGCAGGCGGGACTAGAGAGGCATGCTTGTGCACGGTTGGGGGTGCGAGCCGCCATCTTGGACTGTGAGGCGAGTATTTGCCACCGGGAGCTCGCCGCCGCCCCTCTACGCCGCTGCCCCCCGCCGCCCTCCCGAGGCCAGATAATAGCCCAAGTCGAAGAGTGCGCCCCGCCCTCGGTATCTGGGTGGAAGGCGCGGGACTAGAGAGGCACACCAGAGCACGGCCGGGGGCGCGAGCCGCCATCTTGGACTGTGAGGCGAGTATTTGCCACCGGGAGCTCGCCGCCGCCCCGACTCGAGTGCAGAGAGAGGGCCCAACTTCAGAATCGTGCTTTTTTGGTTAGGGACCAAAGCGCGAAGGACCACTTTTGGGTTAGGGACCGCGGGCGACAGGTTAGGGACCGATCGCCGCCGCATACGCCGGCGGACGGCCACCATCGGTGTTTTTGGCTTCGCCACCGTTCAAAGCGTGCGCAATGCGCTCGCCGACATCAAGCGAGCACGCCTGTCCGACGAGCGGCTTGCTGTGTGGACGCCTTCTTGTGGCTCTCGTCGAGAGCGTTTTGCGACCCGGCGGGTGGGAGAATATGTGTCGTCTGATGTGTCACTGTGTACGTCACATCGGTCTTGATAATAAGCACGGTCGATCCGTCGAAGCGATACACTCGTTCCTATCACGTTGGACGGCTGGCACGGGAGCTCTGTGCCAGCAACAGGAACCGAGCCGTACGGCAAGAAGAGCTCGATGGGGAGCGAGAACCGTCAGAGGAGCTTCAAGGGTAACCTGAAGTCCTCCGTGACGCGCTCAATCGCTCCCAAGCGGGTGGCTCTCGAAAACCGTCGATATCTTCCGGAAAGACTGCTCTTGCCGAGCAGCCGATATGCCCAGACGGAGGCGCAGAAAGGCTGCGAGTACTCAACGAGTTCCGCGACCTACGCAGTCAAACCTGGGGGGAACTGACCGCACCATGGCGGACTTCCGAAACCTCCGTGAGCACCTCTGACGGTTCTCGCTCCCCATCGAGCTCTTCTTGCCGTACGGCGGTCTTCCTGATGCGTGCCGGCACAGAGCTCTGTGCAAGCCGTCCAACGTGATCGTGACGAGTGTATCGCTTTGACGGATCGACCGTACTTGTTATCAAGACTGATATGACGTACACAGTGACACATCAGACGACACATGCTCTCCCACCCGCCGGGCCGCAAAACGCTCTCGACGAGAGCCACAAGAAGCCGTCCGCACAGCAAGCCGCTCGGTCGAACACGTTGCTCGCTCGATGCCGGCGAGCGCATTGCGCACGAGGTAGACGGTGGCGTAGCTAACATCACTGACGAAGACCGTCCGCTGGCGTGAGCGGCGGCGATCGGTCCCTAACCTGCGCCTGGGGTGTCGACGGGCCCCCGGGGGCGACGGGGGTGCTCTCGCGGGGGGTCCCCCCAGTCAAGGGGGTCTGGGGCGCAGCCCCAGGTAGCCCGCCGCAGGCGCCGATTTTTTCGGGCTTTTTTGACTGATTTTCATGAGGTGTTGCTACTATTTTGGGACCAGTTGAAGCCTAAAAATGGCTACAAATACAGCCACACCAGCTGCTAGTCGTGAGCTGCTACTGTGTGGCAGAGCCCAGAGAGAGGGCTTTCAGGAGCACTATTCAGTATGACCCAGCTCAACGTTGCGGAGTAGTAACACTGTTCCGTTACCGCGTAAGCGGCCGGCGGCCGGCGGCGGCCGGTGCGGCACGCGGAGCACTCCGTGAGCGGTGACGGGTGCGGACGAGCGAATGAGAGGTTCCTTTCAGCGAGAGATAGGCAGTCCTAGTCTTTAACAACACATCTCCCACAGATAGCGACCTCTCATTCACTCATCCGCGCCCGTCACTGCTAGTCGGGGCACTCCCGGCGTGCGGCCCGGTCCCGGTCGTCACTCCGGTTGCTCGTGTTCACACCGTCAGAACTCAGCTCCGCTGAGGATTGAGTGTCTGAGACTTGGGCAGCTTACACAACTTTTGTAGTAGAGCACAATGGCACCCTTGCATCAAGTGCATCACTTCATTAATAGACCGTAATAGAGGTCCCCGTTTTCGGCCGCCGCGGCCGGAGAGCACCCCCGTCGCCCCCGGGGGCCCGTCGAGACCCCAGGAACCTGCGGTCCTTCACCGCAATCGGTCCTTCGCGCTCGTCCCTAACCCAAAAAAGCACGATTCTGAAGTTGGGCCCTCAGAGAGAGATTTTTAGCAATACCAAACAACTCTAACACTCACGTTTTGTTCGAGTGCACCGCCGCCGCCGCCCTCCCGAGGCCAGATAATAGCCCAAGTCGAAGAGTGCGCCCTTCCCTCGGTCGGTATCTGGGTGGCAGGCGGGACTAGAGAGGCGCGCTGGTGCACGGTTGGGGGCGCGAGTCGCCATCCTGGACTGTGAGGCGAGCATTTGCAGCCGGTCGCGGTCGAGAACTCATACTCGAGCACGCCGCGTTTCTCTCTTGCGCGGCGCTTCTTGATAGGCGTCAACCTGATAAGACGGCTGTCACCAGATGCAGGCGAGGGGCCCGAAGAAGCGGCCGCGCATGTGCGGCACGCCGGGCTGCGTGCTCGAGGACAACCACCTCGGCCCGCACTCCTCCGACTTTCGCTGCCCTCCGGGCAAAGGGTCTGGCGCTTTCCTCCCCGGTTCGCCGCCGCTTCCGCCCACCGACACCGCACGGGTCTCGTACGATGCCCTCGTCGGCACCTGGTGCAGCAACGAGGACCCGCCGAGGTACTGGTGCCCGGGCGACGAGGCCGCCGGCGCGTGGCGACCGTCCCCGCCGCCGGAGCCGGAGGTGGAGTGCACCGTCTCAAAGGGCCGCGCGCTTGTCGCCGCGCCAAAAGTGCGCGGCACGCAGGGGCGCGGGCCGGAGCGGTTCGTGGCGGAGCCCGCCCCCCCGCCGGCCGTGCTGCACGCGGCCGCCCGGGCGGACGACGAGCCGGCCGGCGATCGACTCGGCGAGGGCGTCGTCAGCGAGACGGCGCTCCTGCGCGCCATGCTGTCCGAGCCGCGGTCCGAGCCGGGCGCGGAACGAGGCGCGGGAGGAGCAGGGCGGGGCGGGGGGGTCTCGCCGCCCTCCGCCGAGAGGGGGCCGGGGCCGGGGGCGGGGCCGGGGGCCCCCGGCCCGCTGGAGTGCGATGCGAGGACGACCGACCGGCGCCTCTGGGCGGGCGCCAGTGCGGCTGGGTGGCGCATCCGGACTAAGGACGAGACGACTAAACGGGAGGGCCACTGGAGGCTCACACACACACACGCACGCACACGCACACGCTCGCACACGTGCGCACGCACGTACACACACGCACACGCACACGCACGCACGCACACGCACACGCACGCACGCACGCACACGCACACACACACACACACACACACACACACACACGCACGCACGCACGCACGCACACACACACACACACACACACACACACACACGCACACACACACACACACACACACACACACACACACACACACACACACACACGCACGCACGCACGCACACGCACGCACACGCACGCACACGCACGCACGCACGCACGCACGCACACACGCACACGCACACACACACACACACACGCTCACACACTCACACACGCACACACCGCTCACCCACGCGCACCGGGCCTTGCACTTTGAATGCCACACATGCCCGCTCCTGTCTCCTAGACGTGGAGTCGCGAGGGACTAGCCTGGCCCTTGCCCCACCACCTCGTGTGTGTGGAGACGTGAACCTTCCCCACCTTCCCCACCTTCCCCACCTTCCCCACCTTCCCTACCTGCCCAACCTTGCCCAACCTTGCCTTGCCTTGCCCTACCTTGCCCTACCTCTTGCCTTACCCCTTGCCTTGCCCCTTGCCTTGCCCCACCTTGCCCCACCTTGCCTTACCCCTTACCTTGCCCTACCTTGCCTTACCCCTTGCCTTGCCCCCCCTCTTGCCCTCCCTCGTGCCTTACCACCAGGTACGTCGACCCCGCCGGCGCCGTCTTTTACTCACGCGCCGCGGCCGCCGCCTCGGAGGGGCGCGACGGAGAGGCGCGCCGATGCTCCCCTCCCCTCCCCTAGCCCGGGAAACACAGGGGGGGGGGCGGTACAGCGAGGCGCGAAGACGTGCCATACGCCCCAGGATACGCCCCAGGTGATGGCATCTGGCGGGGACCCTGTGTTCTCCCCCCCTCCCCCCCTTCTCCCCCCCCTCCCCTCCCCCCTGGCCGAAGGACCTCGCAACATCTGCTCACACTGTCACATCCTTTCTCACTCTTCCCCCCCTCCCCCCCCCTCTCCTCAACTGATTTAGGTTTACAGCCCCAATGAATAATGAAACCAAACCCCCCCCCCCCCTCCCTCTCCAGACAAGGCTCGGGCCGGTCCCCGGCCCGCCGCTGACCGCTGGGGGCCATAGAAGCGGAATCTCTCCCCGTATCTCCCCGTCTCTCCCCAGTGCCTCGCGGCCATAGACGCGAGACTCCTCCGCACCCCAGCGCCAGCGCTCTCGAGACACGCACTCCGCTGTGTCCTCTCGGCCGTCTCTCCCGTATATATATCTCTGTATTCTCACTGCAGTCGCCCCCCTCCTCGCACACACGCGCTGCTCGCAACACGCCGCACAAGTGTCTAGTGTACACCGTACCGCGCCCCCCCCCCCGCCCTCACGCCGCATTCCAGCGCGTAGGCTGCGGAGGCGAGGGTGGGGGCGAGGGCGCTGGTTTACTTTTCGGACGCGCGGCGCTGGTACAAGGGGCGGGTCACCGCCGCGCACGGCCGGCTGCTGATGGGGGGCGAGCCCGGACAATCTCGCCATATCTCCCCCGATCTCCCCCTCTCTCCCACTGCTGATGGGGGGCGAGCCCGGACAATCTCGCCATATCTCCCCCTATCTCCCCCTATCTCCCACTGCTGATGGGGGCGGGCGAGACTCGTCCGTAGAAGAATTGAACGGGGGGCGCAACTCTCTCTTACCGCAGACAGGCTCGTAGAAGAAGAAGAGAGCGCATTCTTGCGCTCCAACCAGCGCTCGAGAGGGGACGCGTGTCCCGCTGTGCTCCGCCGTACTCTCGGCCGTAGTCATCGCAGTCGCCTCCCCCCTCGTCTCCACGCGGTGCTCTGAGGACACTGCACAAGACCGTCCCCCCGCCCTGAGGAGTTGGCGTGCTCACCACCACACACGCGAGCCGCGCTTCACAAGTCTGATTGTTATGAGCTGCTAGTGTGAATGGTTGTGATGCAGCAACCAGGCGAGCCGCCCTTCACAGTTATGATTGTTATGAGCTGTAGTAGTAACTTATTCCGATGAGTCACCACCCCAGGCGAGCCGTCCTTCACGGACAATCTCCCCCTATCTCCCCCAATCTCCCCCCTATCTCCCCCTACCTCGCAGGCGAGCCGTCCTTCACGGTGCTCTTTGACGACGGCGACGCGGACACGGCGGCGCGCTCTCTCTCTGAGGACGACGTACCACGTGACGCGGCTGTGGGTTGCTGAGACACGTATAGGCGACGAGGACAAGTCGGTCCCTCTCAGCGAGTTGCACCACGTGCTGGCGGGCGAGGCGGGCGAGGCGGGCGGGGCGGGCGGGGCGGGCGGGGCTGGCGGGGCGGAGGCGGGGGCGGAGGTGGGGGCGGAGGTGGGGGCGGGGGCGGGGGCGGGCGGGGCGGAGGGGCAGCTCCCGCGGCTGGGCTCGGTGCGGTACCGCATCCTGCAGGCGGTCTCTCGGCGAATCTCGGCTCCGATCTCGGCGAATCTCGGCTCCGATCTCGGCGAATCTCGGCTCCGATCTCGGCGAATCTCAGGTACCGCTGATCTCGGCGAATCTCGGCGAGACTCTCGAGGCGCCAGGTACCCCCCCCCCCCCGTGCCACAGGCGCTGCTTGGCGGGAAGACGTCGCGCGCCGAGATCGTCGAGTACGTGACGCAGGCGAGAGATGGGGAGAGATGGGGAGATACGGGGAGATATGGAGGGAGATCGTCGAGATCGTCGAGTACGTGACGCAGGCGACGGAAGCGCAGTTCTTGGTTCCCCAGTAGTGGCAAGCAAGACGGGGAGCACACACACGGCTCAGCACACGTGTCCGCACCAGCGACTGCCACTCGCCCTCCATCATCATGCCTCGTCACAAGTGCCCTCCATCATCATGCCTCGTCACAAGTGCCCTCCATCATGCCTCGTCACAAGTGCCCTCCATCATCATGCCTCGTCACAAGTGCCCTCCATCATGCCTCGTCACAAGTGCCCTCCACCATGCCTCGTCACAAGTGCCCTCCATCATCATGCCTCGTCACAAGTGCCCTCCATCATGCCTCGTCACAAGTGCCCTCCACCATCATGCCTCGTCACAAGTGCCCTCCATCATGCCTCGTCACAAGTGCCCTCCATCATCATGCCCCGTCACAAGTGCCCTCCATCATCATGCCTCGTCACAAGTGCCCTCCATCATGCCTCGTCACGAGTGCCCTCCATCATGCCTCGTCACAAGTGCCCTCCACCATCATGCCTCGTCACAAGTGCCCTCCATCATGCCTGGTCACAAGTGCCCTCCATCATGCCTGGTCACAAGCACGTGCTCTCACACAAGCACTCCGTCACACGCCCTCGCCTCTCTGCAGGCGACGGAGGCGCACGCCATCGACATCAGCCGGCGCTCGGCCGTAGAAGGGCAGAGCGAAAGCACCGGCGGGGCCCGGGGAGAGGGGGCCACACAAAACACGCACACGCACATGCACATGACATGCACATGTACATGTACATGTTGTTGTCGCGCACCCGGGGAACTCACACGGGGGCTCAAGGCACGCGGTGTGTCCCCTCTCTCCCCATCTCTCCGCATCTCTCTCCCCATCTCTCCCCAGGCACTCCATCGTGACGGCGCTCTCGCGCGAGGGCAGGGTCGAGGGTGCCTTCTTCGAGCCGGCCGGGGAGACCAAGGCAAGGGCGAGCGAGGGCAAGGCGTTCTACGCGCTGACGGCGCGCGGCCAGGCACGCTTGCGAGATGCGCCCCGAGATGCGGCCGTGATGCGGCGAAAGATGCGGCGAAAGATGCGGCGAAGATGCGGCGAAGATGCGGCGAAGATGCGGCTAAGATGCCGCCGAGATGCCGCCGAGATGCCGCCGAGATGCCGCCGAGATGCCGAGATGCCACGCGCCGATCGGCGTGGTCGCGGCCGCAGGCGCTGCTCGGCGACGCTCAGGGGCTGCGCCTGCACCTCTCGACCCGCAGCAAGACGGGCTTTGCAAAGGTGTGCCAGCAACTTCCTAGACACTTCCTAGACACCTCCTAGACACCTCCTAGACACCTCCTGGCTTTGCAAAGGTGTACTAGCACCCACCCTACCCTACCCCACGGTACCCGAACCCACCCTACCCCACCCCACGGTACCCGAGAACCCACCCTCCCCTACCCCACGGTACCCGAACCCACCCTCCCCTACCCCACGGTACCCGAACCCACCCTAAAGGTGTACCAGCACGGCGACAGTGGCCGTTTCGAGGCGCAGCGCACGGTGGACGGAAAGACGCACTCCCTCGGCTCCTTCGGGTCGGCGGTCGACGCGGCGGTGGCGTACGCGGCGGCGGTGGCGGAGGCGGAGGCGGAGGGGGAAGAGGAGGAGGAGGAGGAGGA
>NW_005197803.1:478344-478712 GCF_000372725.1 Emiliania huxleyi CCMP1516 | reverse complement strand
CCGCCGACGCGGAGGGAGACCCGGAAGACCAGCCGGACGGACCGGTGCGACGTGGCGGAGAGGGAGGAGGAGGGCGAGGGGGGTGTGGAGCCGGCCGAAGGGCTTCGGATCCACTTTTCTAGCCGCAGCAGCACCGGCTACCGGGGCGTGTACCGGCAAGAAGGTCGGTTTATCGCGCAGCACGGGCGGGGCGGGAAGAAGAACTACCTCGGCGCCTTCGACACGGCGGTGGAGGCGGCGGTGGCGTACGCGCGCGCGGTCGCCCAGCGCGAGGGCGGCGGCGAGGACGGCGGCGAGGGGGACGGCGAGGGCGGTGAGGGCGAGGGCGAGGGCGAGGAGGAGGAGGGCGAGGGCGAGGGCGAGGGCGA
>NW_005197803.1:475504-477964 GCF_000372725.1 Emiliania huxleyi CCMP1516 | reverse complement strand
CAAGAGGGCGAGGGCCGGCGACGAGCCACCGCGACCGGCAGGCGCAGGCGGGGTTCCCCGGCAGAGCCGGCCGTCATCCGGTCGCGGCGGCCGTCGAATGCGACAGGCGCGACGGTCGACAAGAAGCTGTGGGAGGGCGCCTTCCTGGCCGGCTGGCGCCTGCGCGCGAGCAGCGAGGCGGGCCGGATCGCGGGCCATTGGAGGTACGTCTCGCCCGACGGGGTCGTCGCGGAGACGCGTGCGGCGGCGCTGCGGCAGCACCAGGAGGCTCGGTACGCGCGCGCGGGAGGCGCCGCGAGGGCGCCATCCCCGCCGCACGAGGCGCCGGTGGCGGAGGCGGAGGGGCTGCGGCTGCACCTCTCGAGCAGGACACCCACCGGCTACAAGGGCGTCTCCTGGACGGGGTCAACGTACCGCGTCGACGCGCACCACGGGCAGGGCGGGAAGAAGGTCTACCTCGGCACCTTCGACACGGCGGTGGAGGCGGCGGTGGCGTACGCGCGCGCGTGCCCCTCCACCTCTCCGCCAGGGCCGGCGCCGTCCGCCCGAGCGGCGGCGCACCAGGCTCCGGCGGTGGCGAAGCAGGCGGCCGGGCTGCGGCTGCACATGTCCCCGGGCAGTTCCACCGGGTACATGGGCGTCTTCGAGGCGACGTCCGGCCGCTACAAGGTCCTGCGGAAGCTGGGCGAGCGCGGGAGCAAGGTGCTCACCTACCTCGGCACCTTCGACTCGCCGGTGGAGGCGGCGGTGGCCTTTGCGAGGGCGGGCGGGGGCGAGGAGGCGCCGTCGTCCGACGAGGAGGGCGAGCAGGCCGCCACCTCCGGGCCAAAGAGCGAGCCAAGGAAGCGGTCGAGGGTCCCAGGAGACCCCGACGCCCCTGCCCGCATTCCACGCCGTCCACCTGCGGGCGTGCCAAAGCAAGCGACCGTGCGCAGGCTCATCGTGCGCCTGGATTCGATACTCTGGGGGTATGGTACTAGGCGTGCCAAAGCAAGGGACCGTGCGCTGGCTCGTCGTGCGCGCGATGCACGCCGCCTGCGCGCCCGGCAGCTCCACGTCTCGCGACGAGCTCCTCCGGCCCGTGATACCGCACTACCCATGAGACCGAACCCACACTGGGTTCGATACTCTGGGGGTATGGGACTAGGCGCGTCCGGAGGAGCACGCCGCGATGCATCCGAGACTGCCTCTCGCGCGAGGCCAGCGCCCCGCAGCCGCTCTTTCGGACTGTCACAGTCAACGACCCCTCCGCCCGCGCGAGCAAGCAGCCCCGCCACAACGGCGCCTTCTCCTCCGGCGGCGGAGGCATCCCGACCGCGTACGCGCTCACCGCGGCCGGCGAGGCGCTGCGCGCGGCCATGGACCGGGCCGAGGAGGAGGCGGAGGCGGCCGAGGCGGCCGAGGCGGCCGAGGTGGCGGCGAGGGCGAAGCGGGCGAGGCTAGAGTCGGGCTGGGTGGCGACGGACCTTCGGCTGTGGGAAGGCGCCTATGCCGCCGGCTGGCGCGTCATCGAGTCGCACGGCCGCTGCACGTACTTCTCGCCCGCAGGCGAGGAGCACGGCACGCTCGCCGCAGCGCTCGAGTTCCGGCGCGCCTCCGCCGCGGGGGAGCAGCAGGGCGCTGCGTTCGGCTGGCAGCGCGGCTACTCGCAAGAAGGCGAGCCGTACTACTACCACGCCGCGAGCCAGGCGACGCAGTGGGAGGCGCCGGCAGGGTGGAGGGAGGACTTGGCGGAGGCGGGCGAGCGCGCCAGGGCCCACCAGGCCAGCCTAAGCGAGGAGGTCGAGCCCGAGCTGTGAACAGCGTCTCTTCACACCTGCAGCTGTGAACAGGCCAGCCTAAGCGAGGAGGTCGAGCCCGAGCTGTGAACAGCGTCTCTTCACACCTGCAGCTGTGAACAGGCCAGCCTAAGCGAGGAGGTCGAGCCCGAGCTGTGAACAGCGTCTCTTCACACCTGCAGCTGTGAACAGGCCAGCCTAAGCGAGGAGGTCGAGCCCGAGCTGTGAACAGCGTCTCTTCACACCTGCAGCTGTGAACAGGCCAGCCTAAGCGAGGAGGTCGAGCCCGAGCTTGCCCGGGCGGTCTACGCCTTCGCCGGCGCGGGCAGCGGCGAGCTCAGCCTCGACGCCGGCGACGTGGTGCTCGTGTCGGGCAAGGAGGAGGACGGCTGGTGGACGGGCGCCAAGCAGAGCGAGCCAGGGCGCGTGGGCCTCTTCCCCGGGTCGTACGTCGAGGTGTTTGGGCTTGCGGGCGGGGCGGCGGGCGGGGCGACCCGTCCGCGAGGCCGCCTTTCTGGGCCGCGAGCCCTTGCGTCTCGACGGGACCTACGAGCTGTACGCCACGGGCAAGCTTCTTCGCTGTGTGGCCTGTTCCTAACCAGACTCTGCCTGGGCCCTCCAAACAATGTGTGTCGATTAACCCGTCCAACGCGGGCGCGGGGCCCCCCGGAGTCTTTTAACC
>NW_005197803.1:465995-475404 GCF_000372725.1 Emiliania huxleyi CCMP1516 | reverse complement strand
GGCGTCAAAACCCCGTGGGGAGCCTATCGGACTCACCGGCACCGGCCGGTCTCTTTCCGGGGGGGCCGCATTTTTGAGTTGGGGGGGGCACAAGGTCAATTGGCCCCGAGTCTGCTGTCGGGGTGGCGGTCGGCGCAGCGGCGGCGTTTGAGGCGGCGGGTGGCGAGTTCCCGACGGCGGTCCAGGCGGAGGCGGGCGAGCCGGAGGTGGGCGAGGCGGAAGCCAGCGCCGCTTCAGGGCAGCCTCAACAATACGACGTCAGCAGTCTGTCGGCAGAGGTCGCGCTCTGGCGCCACGACCTCGGCCGGCCGCCACTCGAGAGCTGCGCGGCGCAGGAGCCGCCGCCGACGGTGCTGCCGACCGGGGCTGAAGGGGTGCTGGCGGCGGCGGCGAAGGCGGCGGCGGCAGCGGCAGCGGCGGCGGCGGCGGCGGCGCCGGTGCAGCCCGCAGCGCCTGCGAGTCCATCGTCCCCAAGCGAGGTCCCTGCCCAGAGCAGCCCTGCGCGGCTGCACGCGAAGGGCGTAGCAGAGGGCCGAGACGTCGAGGCGCGGCCGCCGTCCGAGCCTTCCGCCCGAACCGGCGCCCCGGCCGCCCTTGCAACGACAACCGCCCTCGCCTCGCCGGGCGCCCTCGCAACGGCCCTCGCCACCGCAACAGTCACCACCGCAACGGTCACCACGGCCGCCGCCGTCGCCGCTCCCTCCGCCCGCGCCGGTGCGGGCCTCGCCACCTCGGCCATCCTTGCGGACTCCCTTGTACCTTCTCGAGGCGGCGCCGACGGCAGCCCTAGCGATGGTGGCGCTCCGGGCGGCGACGCCATCGGCGACGCTGGCTCCGGCACAGCGGGAGCGGAGGCTGCCCTTGCCTCCGCGTACGGGGCATCCAAGGAGTGCGCCGCCGTCAGCCGCGAGCTGCCGCCGCTCGCCGACAACGCGGCGGCGGAGGAGCGCGCGTCGCTGCTCAGCAGGCTGCGCCGCTTCTACAGCGTGCACAAGCCGAGCAAGCTGAGCGAGACGGGTGCGGGATCGCTCGAGGCGGTCGCGGCCTTCTACGAGGGCCGCGAGGGCGAGCTGGACGCAATCCTTGTGGGGAAGTACCAGGTGGGGTTTTCGTCGGTCGGAGGGGCAGCGGAGGCGGCGGCGGCGGGCGGCGCGTAAAGTAGTTAGGGGCGCCCCGGTCCCTCTAGTGCAGCGCAGCGCAGGGGCAAAATTAGAGGCACGTAGAGCCGCAGCGCGTCTGTGCATTTGTGTGCGCTCAAACTAGATAAATCTAATCGCAGCCATTTAATCACAGCATCTCGTTCGTGTATAACCTGTAACTCGTTCGCGTGGGCCGGGGGGGCTGGGGACTTGGCTCTTGGGGTCGTGCAATTTATTCAACGGCTATCCATTTCACTGCTGCTCGCGTTACAAAACCTTGATTTTGACCATTTGCGCCATTTTGTGCCTCTCGGTGCCTTCCAGATAGGCAGCTGTGACCCCGCCAAGTAGACGGCGGCACACAGCAGGTGCGGTGTGCCGCCGTCCACTCGGCTGGATCGCAGCTCGATACGACGCCTGCAACCCGTCTCCGGTCAAGTGGCACGACGCTCATCGCACCTGTGCCAGCGCTGCCGTGCAGGTTGCCACGACGCTTCTAGACGCTCGCCCAGCCTTCCTTTCTATCCCATTGGGCAGTCTGGGAACGGTGGCGGTCAGAGGCAAAGCCTACAAGGGGTGGTGGAACCACATGTCACGGCTACTGCCGGCTCGACCCCACGATAGCCTCCGAAGGCTGACTTTGCGGCACCATCATCGGACGATGTCGACGCATTGGGTCGCTCTCGCGGTAGCCAGATGACCTCTCATACTAGGAGCATCGGCCATGGCCGCAGGGAGCGCGGGGGAAGGCGCTGGAAGCAACACGGAGCTCCGTTGGAGACGTTTTCAAGATCATAAACTTCAGTCTGCAGGGGGGCAACTCCCTCGCACGACACTGGGCACGGGACTGGCGCGCACTGGCACTAACACAGGTACACCACGGGAGCCCGAAGAAGAATTTTAGAGCGCCCCTGGATTTTTTTCTTCCGTGAGCTCAAGTGTCAAGAGCATGCAGAGCGCATCTCTCTCTCTGTTGTGCGAGGCGTGAACCGACCGCGCCATTCGCTCTCAGCTGGCAACCCTGTCTGCACGTCTCGCGCGCGCGTGAACAGGGAGAATGTACTCGGCGATGAGAGCCTCTCCCTCGCCGCACGCAAAGAATGCCCGCACATCGTCGCGCGTCCAAAATCGACAGTCCCGTCAGTCGTGAGGGCGAGCCATCCGTCAAAAAGGCAAACACGAGACTCCACCATCGCCTCCAGCCGCTTCGACCCAGGCTGAAAGCTCGCAATCTGGGCAAGAACAGCGCTGGCGTAGCCGGCGCTGCCCGGCGTCTGCGCAACAGCCAGAGCGACAGGCTGCTCTCGTCCCTGTACACTCTTCAGGCTCCGACCATACGCGGTGCGCTGTGCGTTCGCTGAGAGGGCCGCGACCTCGGCTGGACTTGCATATGGCGTCATCTCCCTGGCGCTCGACGCGCATCTGCTGCAGGTAGTGGCCGAGTTGTGGTTGACAGCGTCTCTGCAATGCCGACATAGCCACCACTCCCAGCCGCAGCTGCGGCATCGTGCGCCATTCGGCGGCCGACGGTCTCTGACCGCGCTGCGCTCGCAGCTGCAAAGACGCCGCCGCAAATGCCGCCGGACCCGCATCCGGAAGAGCCAGGATTCCAGCTGCCGTCGCTGCTCCATCCCCCGCAACAAGCGTGCGATGCTGCAGCACTGCGCCAAGAGGCGCAGCAACCTCGACCCGGGTGTTGCTCGAGTCCGCAACGCCCACGGGACGAATGCGATTGCCTGGCCCTATCGCCAAACGGCCCTGCTCCTCCTCTTGTCTGGCAGCAAACGCAAGCTGCGGCACAAGCCGCGTTGGCGCAGAGGAGGCGGCAAGCCTCAACGCGCCTACCCGTGGCATCCCGCCGGATCGGGCCAAGACTAAGGCTGCAGGCGTCGGCCCCGGCTGCTGCGAGGGCCCTCCCGTTGAGGTGTCCATCTTATGTGCAGTGGGGCTACAACTGTAGCACGTCGGCAGGATCCCCCAAACCGTCATAATCCCCCCCAAATTGAATTCGACCGCGCCCAAAGCTGCCCCCCCCCCCCCCCGCAAACTTTAAACCCCCATAAGAACTATCTGCAGGGGCTCCAGGCCCCCAAATGACAACACGTGTGAGTGTTAGAGTTGTTTGGTATTGCTAAAAATCTCTCTCTCTCCCGACCTATCCCCTCACGGAAAGAAATAAAGCAGCACGGACGCCTGGGAGGTTGTGCGAGGCGGCAGCATGAAAGTCTTCATATGGGCCCAGCCCGATCACCCGCGCCGCCCTCGCCCTGGCCAGGTAATCAAACAGGCAGGAGAGCGATATCTCATTGCCCCGGCGCCCACGCGCACGCCTCGACCTTCTTGGGCAGCAGCTGGTTGGACGTGTCCTCCCCGTGGCCTAGGCAGCCGTCCTCGCCCTTGCCCCAGGTAAAGAAGGCGCCGCCGGTGGCGAGGGCGAGGCTGTGCCCGCCTCCCGCCGACACAGCGACGACTCGCTGGCCCGCCAAGGCTTCGATCTTCTTCGGCAGCAGCTGGCTCTGCGTGTCGCCGTGGCCCAACCTGCCGTAGCCTCCATTGCCCCAGCTCCAGACAGCTCCGTCGGCCGTGCGGGCGATGCTGTGGCAGGATCCAGCCGACGCAGCGACGACGCGCTGGTCAGCCAAGGCCTCGACCTTCTTGGGCAGCAGCTGGTTCTGCTGGTCGCCATGGCCTAGCTGGCCTTCCGCTCTCCAGCCCCAGCTCCAGAGAGCGCCGTCGGCGGTGAGGGCGAGGCTGTGCGCGAATCCAGCCGACACAGCGACAATGCGCTGACTAGCCAAGGTCTCAACCTGCTTCGGCAGCAACTGGTGCTGCTCGTCGCCGTGGCCCAACCGGCCAAAGGCTCCCCAGCCCCAGCTCCAGACGGCGCAGTCGGCGGTGAGGGCGAGGCTGTGCCCGCCTCCCGCCGACACAGCGACGACAAGCTGACCAGCCAGGGTCTCAACCTTCTTCGGCAGCAACTGGTCCTGCTGGTCGCCGTGGCCCAACCTGCCATAGGCTCCTGCTGCTGCTGCTGCCGCTGCTCCCCCTCCTCGCGCGGCCTAAAGCAGACGAAGCAGAACTTTCGTTTGGGCGGCACATCTCGCACCGTTTGCGGCTAGAAGAGCGGCGTTGCTGCCGTTTGCGGCCGACAACCCGCGCGACCGCCGCCGACGGCCCTGCCTCTCCTGCCGCCGGCGCCTGCCCCGCGGCCCGCGCGTACGCCACCGCCGCCTCCACCGCCGTGCCGAAGGTGCCGAGGCAGACCGTCCTTCCGTCCCTGTGCTTCGCCTGGAAGCGGCCAGGGGCCTGCGCGTACACGCCTAAGTAGCCGGTGTTGTTGCTGGAGAGGTGCAGCTGCAAGCCCTCCGCCTCTGTCGCCACCGACGGAGGAGGAGCCGGAGGCTGGTACTCGCCGACCGCCTGCGCGTATGCCACCGCCGCCTCCACCGCCGTGTCGAAGGTGCCGATGTAGGCATGGTTGTGCTCCGCCCGGAAGCGGCCATAGGCGAGCTCGTACACGCCCTTGTAGCCGGTGCTGGTGCGGCTCGAGAGATGCAGGTGCAACCCCTCCGCCTCCGTCGCGACCGCTACCCCTTGTAGCTTGGATGCCGCCCGCCCCGGCTTGGACGCCGCGAGCGCGTCGGTGCGCGGTGTCAGCGGCATCAGCTCTGTGCGCGCAGATACAGCCCCGCCCGCCGCGGTGGCGTCGGCGACTCTCGCGAGCAGAACGGTTAAAAGAAAAAATTCCACGCAGACACTGGCACAACAAGGGCGCAGGGGGGGGCGACAGGGGGGACGTGGCCTGAGTGATGTGTACGCCCACTCAGGATGTGTGGCAGCCCGCTGGCTGTGTGTCTTGTGAGCTTGTTTGTGTCTGTGTGTCGCTCGTGCGTGTCGTCATCATCTGTCTTGCGTGCACCCATACCGCGTTGGTGTCCAGTCCGAGCCTGACTGTTCTTCACCTTACTACATACATACATACGGGCGCAGGAGAGCCCCACCTGTCCCCCTGATCGTTCTTCCAAAATCCTGCTCGTGCAGGTGGGGACCCTGTCCTCGTCCCATCCCTCGTTTGGCGTGTCTGTTTTCTTTCTTTCTTTCTTACAAGGGCGCGGACTGGCGCGGATAAAAAAGAAAGAAGCGGCCCGCCGCTCGCCGCTCGCTCGGCCGAGACTGCCTGGATCCGGGGGGGATCTCTCTACTTCAGACGAATCTCGCTCTCGAGAACCTCGAAAGAAGGCGGACCTCCGCGATGGCCATCGCTGCGTTCTTGCTGCTCGCCTCCGCGGTGAGCGCGACCCCGCTGCACGCGGCGGTCCTTGAAGAAGCGAGACATGCTCGACGCGCGAGGCTTGAACGCTGCACGTCGCCGCCGTGCGAGGGCACCAGGCAGCAGCAGCGCGACTGCTGCTACAGCACCACGCCTTGGCGGCGCGAGCAGATGCCCAGGGCAATTTGACATGTGCCAACTGCGGGCTCAACCAGAAGACGTCGGGGTGCTCTTCCACGCGTCAGCTCGACCCTGCTCCGATGAGAGCTCGCGGCCTAAATGTGCGGCGAGCCAAGCAAATGCCAGCGATGCTCCACAGGCTCATGAGCGTCAACACGGATGCACGCCGGGCTTGATCCGGCACGTTGACGAGCCCTAGAGGGCCGGCTTCCGGGTAGGCGTCCGGAAAATCGCATGCAAAAAGCAGAAGAATGGGAGGCCAGAAGATGAAAGAACCAGCGGCGTCGCGCGCGGCCGACGAGGCAATCGCCACGCTAGTTCGGCGCACAAAGCTTTGGAGGTCTGCCTGGTTGCTCGAGCGCGCGAGGCGCTCGCCACGTTGGAGGCTAATGGCAAGAATGCTAGGAGACCAGGCAAGCAGGTATGAACAGGCAAGCATGAAGAAGATGCCTTGGGTGAATGTCGAGGTCTCTCGAAACCATGCGCTCACGCCCAAAAAAAGGCAAAACGCAGGGAGCAACAACAAGAGGAGGTTGGAGTACAGTGTAGTTGAACCACTGACTCGTTGCAACACCTGCTCCTTGAGTTGTGTTCGTACCATGTGATTGAACGCGTCCAACCCATCGGTCCCACCTCGCAAATAGATGGCACCGATTGCGGCATAGATCTCGTCGCGGTCAGTTGCACTGTAACAACCAGCCACTCTCACGTCAAACGACTCAAGGCAGCGCTGTAGAGCTATCCGCTGAAGTGCCATGGAGGCTCCAAAGAGGGTGACGCAAACGTAGAGGAGGAAATAGAGTACAAAAGAGAGTGCTGCCAACATTGGCACCGTGAATTGCCAGTAATCATCACCCACCAAGACTCTCTCTCCAGTTGGACCGTGCATCGATCCTGTCAGGTCGCCACGGTAGAAAAGCATCATAGACAGCAAAAACATGCCAAATCCCACCGCGACTGCCGCCATCATCACACCAAAGAGGACGTAGCTGCGTAGCGGCAGAAAAGTCACTGGCCTGTTCGGATGGATCGCTCTGTACATTGCGAGTTCGTAGACGCACCAGAGGCGGCTGAAGTAGTGCTCGTCCCAGAGCACAACCAGCTGAGAGGACATTGCGACGAACCCAGCCAGGTGCCGGATGCCCTGGGTCTTCAGAGCTCGGTTTGTCTGGTGGATGCAAGCCGCGTCAACAAAGTATGACCGCTGTCGCTGCGCCGCCAGCCAAACAAACGCTGACGCGGTGGCGGCTATCAAGCCAGCGACGTACTCGTGACAGGATGCGATGAGAACGATCGGGTTCTCAGCCACCACCCGTGTTCGGATGCTTCCGGGTAGTTCGATTGAGCGTTGCAGGTGAGCCATCAGCAGGCTGGCGACAATACCGACGACCAGTGGCGCAAGCCCGACCTCGTGCAGAGCGAGAGCCGTCCACTTGCTCCAACCTTCCGACCGCCACGCGTGCGAGATGAAGGAGTCGATGGCACAGACAGGGCGCGACCGCTCATAGAGACGTTCTCGATCCTCACGGTCCAGCCGATCCGGCAGCTTGGCGAACAGATTGTTGAAAGGAGACGCAAGTGTGCTGGCGATGCTGACGCCTCTCTGGAGCTCTTGCGGCGGATGGAGCGTGCTGGCTGCGGCGATGTACTTGGAAACGTTCACCGCCTGCGCTACGGCGGACTCGCTGGACTGCAACGACGCCGGCGAGGTCTTCCTATCGTGCATCCTGGCCGGTCCTTGGGTCTGGCTAATGCGGATCCGGGGCCAGTGGACGTGTCATGAATTCAGGACGATTTTTTTTCTTTTTTCGTAGAGGAGGGGGAAAAGGAACCCCCGCCCAAAACGGTGACCCACTGCCGAGGGAAAAGAATTCAATCCACAGCGCGGGAATTGCGCGCCCGCCGCCGCCGCCCCCGTCAAAACGAGCCCTACGTCGCCGCGCACCTTGAGGCAGTTGACGACCCGCGTGAGCGCTCGTCGTCGCCGATGGCCATGCTTTCTTTGCTGCCAGCGAGCCTGGCCTTCGGGCCCACGCCGTCGGTGCTCCAGGGTCCCCCCAGTCAAGGGGGTCTGGGGCTGCGCCCCAGGTAGCCCGCCGCAGGCGCCGATTTTTTGGGGCTTTTTTGACTGATTTTCATGAGGTGTTGCTACTAACTATTTTGGGACCAGTTGAAGCCTAAAAATGGCTACAAATACAGTCACAGCAGCTGCTCGTCATGAGCTGCTACTGTGTGGCAGAGCCCGCCGGTGCGGCACGCGGAGCACTCCGTGAGCGGTGACGGGTGCGGACGAGCGAATGAGAGGTCCCTTTCAGTGAGAGATAGGCAGTCCTAGTCCCTAACAACACATCTTCCACAGATAGCGACCTCTCATTCGCTCGTCCGCGCCCGTCACTGCTAGTCGGGGCACTCCCGGCGTACGGCCCGGTCCCGGTCGTCACTCCGGTTGCTCGTGTTCACACCGTCAGAACTCAGCTCCGCTAAGGATCCAGCGTCTGAGACTTGGGCATCTTACACAACTTTTGTAGTAGAGCACAATGGCACCCTTGCATCAAGTGCATCACTTCATTAATAGACCGTAATAGAGGTCCCCGTTTTCGGCCGCCGCGGCCGGAGAGCACCCCCGTCGCCCCCGGGGGGCCGTCGACACCCCAGGACGGTCCCGCGCCTCGCCGCTATGACGGGGACACACCCCGCACCGTCCGCTGTGTCCCCGTCTTTGTCCGGAGTGAAAAGTCCAACGCGCTCGTCGGTGGCGGCTTCCCCCAACTTGCGCCGCGCTCGGCGAACCTCGACAGCGCTTTCGGTGGCATGCAGCTCTTTGCGACAGAAGCCTGGAGAGCAGCTCCTCTGCTGCTCACACACTCTGCACAGTTGACACAGCCTATTGTGCGGCTGCCACAGCTGTGACAGCGATGGGCTCGCCCTCACTGGCCCTCAGTCACTTGTGCTGCGGCTTGTGTGAGCGACACTGCTCGGCGACTGCCGGCACACTGTGAGACCATGGGTTTGAGGTTAAACCACGCTACCAGCGCTTGGTCACATCGGCCCCGAGGTCAGATCCTTCTACTCTGTTGATGACAAGACTTGTCTACTGGCTGGAGCCGAGCAGTGGAGGGCCCAGCGCACAACCCCTGGTCAACTCAGGGTCCACACCCCGTAGTGTTTTGTGTGTAGTTTTATGTGGATACTTTGTGGCACGCATGTGCGCCCCCCACCAGTCTCGATCTGGACGATCTCCGCACACAGATCGTGAATAGAAATGAAGGATTCGCGGGGCAGCGCAGGCTGGGTCGCGCCACAGTCACTCTGCAGCCATGGGGGCGCTCGAGGCAACCGGCAAGGCCTCACTTGGTGAGTGAGAGGTGGGCAGGGCGGTGGCTGGTGTTGACGCATGCCACGCTCCACACACCGCGGCGGCGGGCCGCCAGCCCGCCGGGAGCTGAACCGGCGGCGGCCCAACAGCCAACACCCAGCTCAGTCGATCTGCAGGCGAAAGGACGACGACCCGATCTGGACCACGTCCCCCGGCCGCAGCTGCACGAGCGCCTCCCCGATGAGGCCTAAGGACGGTGAGGCGAGGGCGGAGCGAGGAGGCGCCTTCTCAACGGCAGCTTCCCATACCCCCACAGTACCCGAACCCAACCCTACCCCTACCGTACCCAAACCCTAGGCGCGCCTTCTCGATGGCCGCCTCCGCCTCTGCCACACTCGCAGCTCGCACGGCGAGCGCCTCCTCGCGCAGAGACAGCGCCTAAGGTGAGGTCAGGTACACCTCTCCACACACACGAGGGTGTGGTGTAAGGTTTGTCTTAGACAT
>NW_005197803.1:464416-465895 GCF_000372725.1 Emiliania huxleyi CCMP1516 | reverse complement strand
ACGCCAACATGAGGGCGGGGATGCGGTATTGTGCAGTGCGCGTGCAGAGCACCGCGTGAATACGAGGGGCTGCGAATACAGTCGAATACAGCGGAGCACGCGCCCCCTCGAGAGCGCTAGTTGGGATACATGAAGACGTGCTCCGCTTCTAGGAGGTCGAGCCCAGGTCACGCACCCACGCCTTGCCGCCCCTCGTGGCAATCTCCGCGTGGCGGCGCGAAATCTGGCGGCGGGTAGGGGAGGGTTCGGAGCTGGGTTCGGGTGCTGGGTAGGGGAGGGTTGGGGCCTGGGTTCAGGTACTTGGGGGGGGTTGGGGGGTTGGGGACTGGGTTCGGGTAATGGGTGGGTAGGGGAGGATTTTGGGCTGGGATCGGTTACTGGGTGGGTAGGGGAGGGTTGCAGGCTGGGGTTCGGGTACTGGGGGGTAGGGGACCTGGTCGTCTTTCGGCAAGGTGACGTCGCAGGACGAGGAGCGGCCAACCACGGCCACGCGGCCCTCCACGGCAGCCCGGCCCTCGGCCCCGACCTGAGATGACACGAGGTTACACATGAGATTGCACGAGATTGCACCCACCACGGCGGAGGCCCGGCCCTCGGCCCCGACCTGCGTCGACAGCCGTGCGGGGAGAGTGAGGTCGCGAGAGGGCTGGGTGCGGGCGAGAGGTGACGGACAGGGCAGGACGGGCAGGAGGGGCAGGAGGGGCTGACGCGGGAGCGCGATCTCGTGTGATCTCGTGTGATCTCGTGTGATCTCGAGCCTGCAGCGGCAGCGCGATCCTCTGGCCCGCGTACTCGCCCTCAAGGCCGAGCAGGCTTAGCTTGGACGGCGGCGGGTCTGGCTGCGGCGGCGGCAGTATTCCGCCCGCCGCCTCTGCGGCCGGCTCGAGGTCCGCCAAGTGGTCCGGCGTCCACTCGCCCGACCCTGGTCAGGGGGGTAGGGGTAGGGTCAGGGTCAGGGTCAGGGTCAGGGGGGTAGGGGTAGGTGTAGGGGTAGGGTCAGGGTCAGGGTTAGGGTCAGGGTCAGGGGTAGGGCAAGGGCAAGGGCAAGGGCAAGGGCAAGGGTCAGGGTGATTCTAGGGTTCGCCTGGCTCGCGCTCGCGCGGCCGCGGCGCGGAGAAGATGTCCGAGAGCCGGCAGGTTTGCTGCTCCGCGAGCGGGCAGAAGACCTATGGTGATCTCGTTGGGTTTGGGTACCGGGTTGGGTGGGGAACTGCGGTTCTGCGAGCGGGCGGAGGACGTCCTCTGGGTACGCGCTCTGCCGCACCAGCGCCTGCGGTCATGGTGGGGCCGAGGTGAGCCGAGGCGGAGCCGAGGCGGGCCGAGGTGGAGCCGAGGTGGAGCCGAGGTGGGCCGAGGTGGGCCGAGGTGAGCCGAGGTGGAGCCGAGGCGGAGCCGAGGCGGAGCCGAGGTGGAGCCGAGGTGAGCCAAGATTGGGGCGGAGAAGAGGGAGACTAAGAGAGAGACGACGGCGCGATCCAA
>NW_005197803.1:456206-463625 GCF_000372725.1 Emiliania huxleyi CCMP1516 | reverse complement strand
TGTGGTGGTGGTGGTGACGGGGGGGGGGGGGGAGTGTGTGAACGCCTCCGTGGCGGCCCCGGAGGTCGGCCAGGGCAGAGTACCGTGGGGGAGGGGTGGGTTCGGGTGCTATGGGGGTAGGGGAGGCGGGCATGCCTCCCTTGCGACCCGGAGGTCAGCCAGCTCATATCTCCCCATATCTCCCCATATCTCACCTCCCTGGCGGCCCGGAGGTCAGCCCGCTCGCGCGCGGCGTTGGCGAGCAGCTGCGCCGCCGCCGTCTCCCTCGCGGCGACCCGCTCCTGCGCCTGCACGAGCGCTCGCTCTCGCTCCCCGAGCGGCGCAGCGCCGTCGGGACAGCGCTGCTCTAGGCGCGGCTGCAGCGCCGCGGGCGCCTGCGCGCTTAACACGCCAACCTCAGGGCGGGAAGGCGGTGTTGTGTGCGGCGTCTTCAGAGCTCCGCGTGAGTACGAGGGGGTGCGAGTGCAGGGAATACAGCGGAACACGGCCGAATACAGTTGAATGCGAGTCCTCTCGAGTGTTGGTTGGGGTACATGAACACGTACTCCGCTTCTAGGGCCCGAGATATGGGGAGATATGGGGAGAGATTCCGCTTCTAGGCTCGTGTACCGCCGCACCGAGCCTCGCCTCGGCTGCCGCGGGCCGCGTGGCTGGGTCCGCGAGCTTGGTGCGCTGCACCGCGGCTTGGAGCCGCAGGTGGCCTTGCTCTCCTCGCATCCCGTCACGCAGCTGCGAGTCGAGCAGCTGCTGCTGTGACACCGAGCCGCGCTGGCCCTCACGTTCAAGCGGCGGCCTGAGCGCAGCGCCCGGAGGGTCGTGAGGTGGCGGGCTGCGGGACGGGTGCGGCATGCTGCACGGGCGACACGCCCGCGCTGGAACGGCTGGCGCCCTGCGCCGTCCGACTCCTGCTCGAAGATCCGGTCGAGCAGGCGGCCTAAGAGAGGAGGCGAGGCGGCGTGCGCTTTTCGCTGTCGCAGGCTGCGAGGCGTGCGTCGTGCTTACCTCCCCGCGCGTCGTCGGGAGCCGAGTGAGCATACGCATCCACCTCGATGCTGCCGTAGTCGAGCGCGCGCACGACACGTTTTGCGCTCCCATGCTTCCACGGGTTTGGCGAGTTGCCAGCGGACCAGCCGAGGTCGCGGAGCGTCGAGCGGTGGCGGCCCATCTGGAATCCCGACGACCCTGAGCGGTGGCGGCAGTGGTGGGTGAGATGACAGCTTTGGGTAAGTCAGTCGGGTGTGTGACGCCGACGAACCTGCGAGAAGCGAAAGCTCAGCGAGAAGTGCAAGTCAAAGAGAGCGCGCTCCACGAGAAGAATCTTACAACAAAACTCCCTCGGACAACATTGGGCACGGGAGTGAGTGTGTGTGTGTGTGTGCACGGGACTGGCGCGCACTGGCACTAACACAGGTACACCACGAGAAGAATTTCACCACCCTCCTCGCACACGCACGATTCACACGACAGACAAGGCGCAGACGACGGCTTCCTTAGAAGCCATCGTCCTCGCCACAAGAGCCGGCGTCCGAAATCCCCTCCTCCGACACCCGCCCCACCCCACCCCACCCCGGACCCCTCCCCAAAGCCCCACCCCGTCCCGACCCACCCCGCCCTCCCCGCCGGACCCTCCCCAAAGCCGAGAAGATTTTACAACTTCTCGTCGCCGTCGCCTCTCGCCCGCCCGCCATCGCCCTCGCCTCCCACCTCCCGCCGCCTCCCGCCGACCGCCACGCCAGCTCGCCCTGTCGTCTCGCCTATCGCCCGCCCGCCCTCGCCCTCGCCCCCTCCAGCCTCCTCCCGCCACCACCCTCGCCTCACCCTCCCGCCGCCTCGCTGCTCGCTCGCCGCTTGCTCGCCCGCCCGTTTCTACTTCCTCGTGATCCGAACCGCCACCACCCTCGCCTCACCCTCCCGCCGCCTCGCCGCTCTCGCTCGCCGTTCGCTCGCCCGCTCCCGACTTTCTACTTCCTCGTGATCCATCTCGCCGTTCGCTCGCTCGCTCGCGCTCGACCTCCTACTTCCTCATGATCCACCGCAGCCACCCTCGCCTCGCCCTCCCGCCGTCTAGTCGGGATTCCAGATACGGAGTGGAGGCAGCCGGAGAAGGCTCCCGCCTTCGACTCGGCGCTTGTCGGCAAGCGGCTCGAGGTGTGCCGTCGTAGTCGTGTAGAGTAGTCCGGTCGGGACACACGCTCACACTGTGCCGCCGCGCCCTCAGGTAGGTACTCTGGAAGCACACCGACAAGGACACGAACCAGCCGCACATGATCTGGTCGACGGGGCGCGTCGTCCGGGTCGCTGACGGGCTCTCTGACAAGAGGTCGAAGCGTGCGAGGTCGGTCTTGCCGGCCGGCGCTGTGCTCTGGGCTTGGGACGCGGACCCGGAGTTCGACGAGGCAGCGGGCGAGCAATGGCTGTTCCTGCTGCCAAAGAAGTGGAACCCGAAGACGCACAAGCAGGTGTACAGCTGGCGGTATGACCCTCGCGAGCTCGGCGCCGTGGAGGCGCCCACGGCCGACCCTCGGCGCCGCCAGTGCCGCCGGGACACGGAGCAGTGAGAATTTTGAGTGTGTTTGTCGGGACGCTGTGTCAGTACTAGACCATGTTAGACTCTTAGTGATATACCATTGTGATCCCCAGCACCTGTACTCCCAGCGCCAGTGTTCGTTTTTGTGCCCGAGGCGACTTTCTGAAAATCACCATATCCCCCCCCCCTAGTGAGAGTCGTGGCGCTGCCCGTATGTGTTCGAATGTAAGTAAGAGGATGCGTGGTGAGCAAAAAAGCGTGCACACGGGCTATTCTGGCCGACCCCAAATCTCCCCTCCCGACCCCTACTGACGTAACCATATATCCCCCCTGGACCCGCGCAGCAATCACGACACTTTTCACACGTTGGTCTTCGGCTCTGTCGCGTCTCACCCTGACGCGAGCGTCTCGAAACCTCCGCGCTAAGAAGCGGGACACGGTGGCGGCGGGCACGGGCCAGGCCGCAACGCAACACGGGAGGGGCGACACAAGAGGGGCGACGGCAGCGGAGCGTGTGTTCAAGGCACCTCAAGTGGAGAGGCTGTCGATCTGCGCATCCTCGCTCCACTAGGAGCGAATGAAAGCGTGGGTGGCAATCATGCTGTCACCTGACGAATGCGTCTGTTAGTCCGATCCGCCACGTAGACGGTCATGCCGTTGGGCGACACCGCCACGCCGTACGGGTAGTTGAAGCTCGCGGCGGCGCCCGTGCCGTCGGCGAAGCCGCTCGTCGCAGAGCCTGCGAGCGTGGTGGTGACGCCGTCGGAGGTGTCGATCGTGCGGATGCGGTGGTTGTTATTATCCGCCACGTAGACCCTCCCGCCGTCGGGCGACACCGCCACGCCGCGCGGGTTCTTGAAGCTCGCGGCGGTGCCCGTGCCGTCGGCGAAGCCGTACGTGTCAGAGCCGGCGAGCGTGGTGGTGTCGCCGCCGGAGGTGTCGATCTTGCGGATGCGTTTGTTGGAGGTATCCGCCACGTAGAGCGTCCCGCCCGACACCGCCACGCCGCGCGGGCTATCGAAGCGCGCGGCGGTGCCCGTGCCGTCGGCGAAGGTGCCCGTCCCCGAGCCGGCGAGCGTGGTGGTGAGGCCGTTGGAGGTGTCGATCTTGCGGATGCGGTGGTTGTAGTTATCCGCCACGTAGAGCGTCTCGCCGTCGGGCGACAAGGCTGTACAGAGTGCCGAGAGCATGCTGGGCAGGCTCCCGTCGAGCGACGAGCCATGCTGGCTCGTCGCGGGTCGCGAGCTCGAAGACCCGCGCGGAGCGTCGCCGAGCCTGGCGTGCCCGCCCGCACGCCCGCGGCCGCAGGCAAGGAAGGCGAGCTTCCTGGCGTTTATGCGTAGCGCTGACATGCCAAAAGACACCTCGCAGCGCGCGTGACGTGACCGAAGCGGCACGCCTCGTCGCCGCGAGAGCAGCCGGTCGACGTCGGCACCAAGCGCGCGGCCGCCGGGCGCCTCCGAACCGACAGGGGCGCCGCGGCAGTAGAGAGCACTCCACCCGCCATACCGTTGACTGAGGCGCCGTCCGCTATGTGATGATGATACCCAGTGAGTGCAAAAAGGCCGCCAGAAAACACGCCTGCGTGGATCGCGTCACACCAATCCTCGCTACCCAACGCGGCCAAAGGATATCCACCTCGAGAACCTCGAGAGAGTGCAAAAAAGAATTTTACAACGGTCGGGTCGCGCTACCCACTGCGGCTTATGCACCACTCTTGCCGAACCCTCCGCTCTGCCGTGCCGCCTCCGGGTGTCGTGACCTGCATAGGCGAGCCCGGTTTTGCCAGCGAGGCGACGCTTTTCAACCGCAACCTCCAGGACGAGCGGGCTCCGCTCGCCATCGTCAAGCCATCGTCGCTCAGCCAGCTGCAGGCGGTTCTGGAGACGGCGCGTGCGTCTAAGCTTCGCGTGTCGGTGCGGAACGGCGGCCACAACCCATCCGGTCGCGCGCTGTCAAAGGGCGGAGTGACAATCGACCTCGGCCGGCACCGCGCCATCCGCATCGTGAGGAACGATGCGTCCGGGCCGGTAGCCGAGGTGGGCGCCGGCGCGGTGTGGGGAGACGTGTACGAGGCGCTCGGGGGGAGCGGCCTCTACGCGGTCGGCGGAGGCTGTCCGATGGTCGGCGTGGCGGGCCTCGTGATGAACGGCGGCATCGCCTTCACGTCTCGCAAGCGAGGCCTGGTCGGCGACTCAGTGCTGAGCTTCACGCTGGTGTTTCCCAACGGGACCGTCGCGGAGACGGAGGGCGGGCGGAGCGCCCTGCGCTCCGCCCTGTCCGCCGGAGGAGGATCGACGCTCGGGGTTGTCTGGGCGCTGCGGCTGCGGCTCTGGCCCGCTCCTGAAGGCGGCCACGGCGTAGGAGTGGTGCGGCTGGGATGGAAGGGGAGAGTGCCGATGTCGATGCTGCCTCTCGCCGCCGCGGCCATGGACGCGAACGTGGCGGCGACCGATGACGACGAGGGCTGGTCGCTGAACCTTGTCGTCGGGCGCGAGTACGTTGTCTGGCACCACTTTCACGAGGGGTCTGCCGAGGTCCGCTCACCCACGTCACGTGCACTGGCCTTGCGCGTTGAGTGTGCCGGGCCAGCTCCTGCCCGTGTCTGGGCGTGGAGATGCGAGGGTTGCCCCGGCCCTTGCCCCACCACGTTGTGTGAGTGGAGAGGCGTACCTTCCCTTGCCTCACCCTTAGGAGAGCCGCGCCTCTGGCAGCCGGCGAGGCGTCTTCGGCCGGCTCGCAAACTTCACGCGCGCCGCGCTCGCCACGGGAGCTTCGCTCGCGGTGCCTCGCAGCTGGTGCGGCGGCGGCGCCAGCCGTGCACGACAGGGGCTGCGCCGACGCGACACGGCGGCAGTTGACGGCGGCGGCGGGCGCAGCGGAGGCCGCGGGAGCGGCGGCCGGGCCTTCGGGGGCGGAGCGAGGGGGCGGCACTTGGCGGCGGGGTGGCGGCGGCTGCTCGAGGTGCGCCGGCGCCGAGACGCTGACACCGTAGTCATGCCTTCCAGCGGGGGGCCAGCGCTCGAGAGGACACGCCTCCCGCTGTACATGCGGCCGTGATCCGCCGGCGTCCTTGTGATTTTGTGCCCCGCGTCTTCACGCGGTGCTCTGAAGAGTCGAGCGTACAAGGCCGTCCTCCCGCCCCGACCTCGGTGTCTCACGTAGGTGCCGGAGCCGCGCAGTGCGCGTGCTGCTGGGGGAGAGCGGGCCACCGCGCGCGTGTCGTCCGGCGACTTCATGCAGGGGTGCGAGTTTGGCGCCATCGCGGCGCAGTCGAACGTGACGCAGCGCACGGTGTGGTGGCGGTCCGCGATGGCAAGCCACACCCTCCGCCGAGCCGAGGTGCTCCCTCCCCACACCTCCCCACATCTCCCCACATCTCCCCACATCTCCCCACATCTCGCACTCCGAGATGCAATCTCCCCACACGGGCTGACCTCTCTCTCCCTCTCTCTCTCTCAGCTGGCCGCGACTCTCGAGCGGTCGGTCGCCTCGTCGCCGCAACGAGCCTTGCGCCGGCTCGCTCCGCGCGCGGAGTGCTTCGTGCAGGTCGAGCAGCTGGGGGGCGCGATGCGGCGGACAGAGGCGTCGACGTGGGCTCACTCTCAGGCGCGGCTGCTCCTCTCGTGGATCCGCCCATACCTCCCCATCCCTCCCCATCCCTCCCCATGTCTCCCCACATCAGGCGCGGCTGCTCCTCTCGTGGATCTGCCTAGAAGCGGAAGACGTGTTCTTGCGTGTCCCAACTAGCGCTCGAGGAGAGAGGCATTCCGCTGCACATGCAGCCGGATGCAGCCGGATGCAGTATGCAACAGTGTGCAACAGGGTGCAGCAGTATGCAACAGTGTGCAGCCGTATGCAGCAGCTTGCAGCCGTATGCAGCCGCTTGCAGCCGTCTCCGCGCCCCCGAGGTTGGCTCCTTCTCCGTGCAGGTGGATCTGCCTCTTGACGGACGCCGACCAGCGCAATGGCGAGCGGCGGCCGGGCACGTTGCCGCTGCTACCTGGTGTGAGCGCTACTGTCGACGGCTGGAGCGAGGACGGCACGCGCAGCCTCGGCCAGCACCGCGCCGGCGCCTACCAAGGCTACGCTTCGCCGCACGACAAGCCCGAGGAGCTGTACGGCGCCGCGGGCGTCGCCACGCTGCGGCGGCTGCAGGCGGGCATCGACGGCGCCGCGGAGCTCTTTGGGAGGGGCGCCGGCCTCGAGCCGCTCGCGCCGCCGCCGCCGCCGGTCGATGGTCTGACTGAGTACGTCCTGGTGACGGGCGGCATTGGGGGGATCGGCTTTGCGGTCGCCGAGGCGCTCTCCGCCGCGCTGCCTCGGCGATAATTAATCTGATCGCCCGACCCGGGCGGCCCTGCGGACCGCCAGCTGAAGAGTGCGCGCGAGAAGCTCTATTATATTGGCCTACAGACGCATTACTCGCTAGAGGCGTGCTGCAGTGAAGACCAGTCTTATTGAGCTTGTTTGGAGGAGCGTCGATTTGTGTGCAACACTGTGTGTTAGAGAGCGCTATATGGCAAAATTTTCTTCGCCTCCGGCAGGGTCGCTCGCCGCGAGGCTAGAGAGTGACTTTTGTCGATGTCGGCTAGAAGTGCTGCACGTTTTTCAGAATTTCACTCTGGCGCGTACTGGAACTAACACAGGTACACCGGATTTCATAAAACACCCTCGGGTACGCGCTTTTAGCTTACTGGGAGAAAAGGCAGAGGGAGGCTGTGTTCTCTCTCTCTCTCTCTCGGGTATGTTCGTGAGAACCATATACACTGGAAATGTCGAGGTATACCACGAGGTGCGGTGCTTGCTTGCTAGTACGAGCCCGACTTACTTAGAAACCGAAAACCCTTGTGAGTCGCTCATTCATCGCAAAATACCTCGCTCCTCATCCC
>NW_005197803.1:449680-456106 GCF_000372725.1 Emiliania huxleyi CCMP1516 | reverse complement strand
CCCCCCCCCCCCTTTAGCCCAACCCACGAAAAAGAGAGGGGGGGCGGGGGGCGCCCACACACACACACAGCACACACACACAACACACGGGCGCGCGCGCGCGCGCGCGCGCGCACGCACGCACACACACACACACACCGCTCACCCACGCGCACTGGCCCGTGCACTCCCGAAGCCGTGGGGCCCCCGTCGTCTAGACGTGGAGTCGCGAGGGCCCCTGCGTGTGTGGAGACGCTGACCTTGCCTCGCCGCCTTGCCAAGGCGGCGGCACTCCTCGCCGCATCGCTCGACGCGGCGCTCCGCTTGGGCGGCGCGCGCGCCTGCCTCCACTCTGTCGTGATGAGCGCCGCTGCCTTGCCCGAGTGGGACGCCGTCCGCGACGCCCCCCTCTCGCGCGCCCTGTCGGCGTCGGTGCTCGCCCACCTCGGCCTCCTCGACCTCCTCCTCGCCGTCGAGCGGGCGCGCGGCGGGGGCGGGCAGGCGGCCGCGCCGCGCTGGTGCCCCCGCAGTGGCGCGCCGATGCCGGGCGAGGTCACTCCTATGGCGCTGGGGGAGGACATGTCGGTTGTACGCGCTCTACTCTGCGAGTAGGCGGCCGCGCCGGCGCCTCTCTACAGACGGCCCGGGGTTGTGTCGAGAGGAGCCGAGAGACAACCCGACTTAGGCGCCGTGCTGATGGTCTCTTCGGGCGCCGCCAGGCTGGCGACACGCGCCGGCCTCGCGGACTTGCTGCGCGGCAAGCCGTACTCCTCTGTGTCTGGCGACCGCCCGCCCGCGACGATGGACGCGGCGGCAGCTGCCTACTTTGGCGCCGCGACGAGCGGGCAAGCCTACGCGGCCACCAAGCTGCTGCAAGGTGCCTTGGCCGCGCCCCCCACCCCGCGGTACCCGAACCCTCCCTCCCCTACCCCGCGGTACCCGAACCCGCCCTCCCCTACCACACGGTACCCGAACCCGCCCTCCCCTACCCCACGGTACCCGAACCCACCCTCCCCTACCCCACGGTACCCGAACCCACCCTCCCCTACCCCACGGTACCCGAACCCGGCCCCCCCGCCGCGCCCCCCCTACCCCCGCCCCCTCGCCCACACGGCGTATGCTCTAGTTCGGCCCGTCTCGTCGCGGGTAGGCCTCGTCGCAAGGGAGGCCGAGCGGCGTGCAGCCCTGCTCCGCTCGGAGTCGAGCTCAGAGGGCCGTGGCGTGGCGAGGCTGCTCGTCCTGGCGCCGGCCCCAGCCGGCACAGCGCTCACGCCCCTCTCCTCCGAGTTCGTCTCGTGGACGCGGCGGGGCGGCGCGCTGCCGGCGTCGAAGCTGCTGTCGCCGGCCGAGGCGGCGCGACCCGTCGCCGCCGCCGCGCTCGACCCGGCCGCCGCGCCGCCTCTGGAGCGGTCCGGCGGCCCGCTCGCGCCGTGGGCCCGCGGTCCGTGCGACGCGTGGTATGCGTGGGTGCACCTGATGGGGTTGCTGCTGCCAAAGGGGGAGTCGGTCGCGCACACGCCGCAGCGGTGGGCGCCACCCGCCGGTTGCGAGAGCCGCGCCCCTGCGGGCTGGCCGTTGTCTGAATAGCCACTGCGGGTGGTGTGGAACATTCCTGCATTCGCCGTGGGTGTGGGGGGGGAGGGGGGGGGGGTTGGAGCGCTTGGAGTGCCTGGTCAGATTTCATCTTCTTTCGCTCACCATATTCGTCGAGGCGCGGTGTGTGTACACAGAATACTCACCACAACACACACACACGTGAGTCGACAGTCGTGACACCGGAGGCGCGCGTGGGCCGGAGGGTGGGCGCAGCAAAACTGGCCCCGCGAGTATATGGGCCAAAAGCGTCGAAAATGTCCCCAAAAGCGTGTCTCGCACCGCTCGCGTGTCGGCGGCACTCCCTGGCACCCAGTGAGTGCCGCGAACCGACCAGACCGAACGCACCGCTCGCGCGTTCGGCACACTCGGTGGACCCCACCGAGTGTGCCGAACCAGCTGGAGTGAGTAGGCTCGACGCCGCGCTTGCTGTGGGGCTGCCACAAGCTCGCCGCCGAGCGTGCCACCGAAGCGTCCCGTCGGAGGTGATGGAGTGTGAGACCTGAGGCTACGGAGGTGACGCCTGAGGTACCGGCCCGTGCACGGCGACTCAGCCGGGGACCGCCACGGGCTCAGACGAGACTTGTCGACGCGTTCCGGCTCAGCTTCACCGTGGTCCTCGGGCGTCTGTCGACGTCAGGACCACCCATACAGCTCGCGGGTTTGAGGTCGCAAGAGCCAAGATGGTGGCGTTTGGACATCCCAACCATCACACAAGACAGCCTGTAGGTGATGGCGGGACGGCGCAGTGTTTGTGGCACTCGGCAGTAGGCACCCGCGGCACGGCCCCGCTGTCGGCTCTCGCGGGCTGCGGAACCGGCCACAGAAGGGGACGGTCCGGGCGAGTGTGGCAGCTCCTGCGCTAGTATGGGCACCCTCTATTATAGCACTACTGATCCTGGTCATTAGAGCTGCCAGGAATAGCGTCAGGAGCCGGTAAGAGTCAAAACCCCTCATATTTGAGACATCGTGTCCCATATACTCGCACAACGAGCCCGGTAGGCGGTAGGTGAAGAACAGAGTCAGGCTCGTGGACTTGACACCAGCGCATCCTCGACACATCCCTGACGAAGACAGGTTCTGCGTCGGGGAAGAGCGAACCTAGCATTTCTACTGTGTTGATGTCTTTTGGCCGCGATGGGACACTGCGGTGTTGCGTCGAGCCCAGGCGCAAAGTGTTTTTTTTTTTCTTGCATATGCAACAAAAGTAAAATAAAATCCCGTCACGGCCAAACAGACGGCGTACGGGGCGGCGGGTGCCAAGACTGCGCACACAGCATCATGCCGGTACAGCACACCACACAGCCTTTCGCCCACAGCCGCCCCGTGGTGACCCGCCCGGGCCCATTCCGGAATCGTCCACGTGTCTGATGAAACGAACATCGGCAAAAACTTCGTTTCACGATCTCACAAGCGCCCCGCCCGGCCCTCCGCGCGATGAACAACGGCCTGTCGACCGCGAGGGCGCTGTCAGGCACCTTCGCCACCACGTCCTACATCTCTATCGGCGACCCCTACGTCAAGAAGGGCGCCGTCGATGACCGCGAGAAGGGGAAGCAAATGTCGGCCGACTACCCCAAGCTCGGCATGTCCGGCTCCCTCCAGCCGTCCGCCCTCTTCACAAAGGAGCACCGACCCCTGTTTGCCGGCCGCGAGAAGTACGTCGACAGGACGATGTACCTCACGACGCAGCCGCCCGACACGCGCAAGAGGGGCTTTGGCTCGTCGGACGCCAAGCGGCGCGACGAGTTCTCCAACGACATCGAGGTCTCAAAGATGCGCGAGCGGATCAAGCAGGACATGGAGTTTGCAGAGAAGTTTGCGCGGCACCAGGAGGAGAACATGAGCCCAGAGGACCGGGAGATGATGGAGCGGCTCTCGCAGCCGCCGCCGCGACGGTGGTCGCACGGCCCGGAATTCATGTTTGACCTGGGCAAGGAGGTGACGGGCGGCACCACGCCGTATGAGACGAAGGACGCGCGCGACACATGGTACTCGAGGCAGCGGGTCAAGCGCGAGACGGACGGGCAGCAGCACCTGGGCGACTATGTCACGAGCTCCTTCGTCGTCGGCAACAACCTGAAGGACTACAAGGCGTGGAGCAAGCCACAGTATGCCCGGCAGCCTACCATCCGCGACAGCTTCTACCGATCCACGGGGGTGCTGCGCGGCTAGAGGGCATCGCCTGCTGGAAGTGAAGGTCTAGAGTGTCGCTCGTTGTCGGCGAGTCGCGACGAGGCGTGGGGGCACGCGCACACCGCACACAACACACATGCACATGCACATGCACATGCACATGCACATGTGCATGTTGTGTGTTGTAGAGTGAAACCACCAGTGTCGCCCAATGCGCGTCTTCTCGTAGAAAAAGGAGACTCAAGTACACTGAGCGGTCCGGCCGCCCACAGATTGGTGTATGAGCCTATGATGTGTGTGCCCCGCTAGAGCTACGCGCCCGTGTGTGTACACGGACCGCCGGAGGACGGCAGACAGAGAGGGGGGGCGGGAGGTACTGGACCGGAGGACCTATTATGCCACACGCGGCCACACGAACGAGTGGGTGCGAGGACGGCTCGGCGAGGGGCTCACGGCGGGGTCGCACACGGCAGGGGTCACGGGGCCGCTGTGGAGCGACGTGGTCAGGGGGACGACGAGACACAAATGGGACAAGCGCCAGCGGATCAAGGATCAGCACGGCGAGCGCGAGATTGAATTCGCCGACGTGGATGATCACAACGTGGTGACAAAGACCGTCATGGGAGCGCGGGTGCGGCAGCAGGCGGGGGTGCCACACGGAACGCACCACGAGAGGATCATGCGGGGAGAGGCGGGGAGAGAGACCCCGGGCGCCGCCACGAGGAGCGAACTCAGGGGCTGCCTCGTCTGTAAGGCCGCGAGGGACGCGGCGAGGAGGGCAGCACTAAAGCGGGACCCGCTGTGTCCGATCGTGCGGAAAGCCGCGCAGCAATGGACCGAGGAAGATGAGAACCCGCCTAGAGCGACAATGGCGCACGTGCTTAGCGGCGCCTGCCTGGGGAATAGGGAGCAGGCCAGATGGTTCCTCAGAGTAGCGCGAGCGCAGACAGGGACGGCGATCAGCAAAGTGGCACAGGCGGCACCCGACTCCAAGGAGACGCTGAAGACGCTGAGGATGGCGCATGTCGCTGCGCTGAAGGGCTCACGCTACAGGGTGCTGGATGAGGACGGGTACGATACACTGGCCCCCGCAGTCGGGGGGGTGTTGCCAGCACTGGTAGATGACCTCTCGGAGAAGAGCCGAAGGGACCTTGGCACCGGGGTCACGAGGAACTTGCAAGTCGTGGCCGAGGCGGCGACGGGAGCGGTGCAGAGGTGGATACAGCTCAATGATGAAGCAACGGCGCGCATAATGAAGAGAGAGGAACACATCGAGTGGCTGAGGAAGCTCTTCGCTGGGTGGAAGGAGGCCCGCCCGGTCTTGAGGGAGTCGCGGAGGAGGAGGGATAACGGAGGCAACGTGCAGACAGGCCAACAGCCAGTGGGACGAACGAGGGCCGCGACGGCGGCTCAAGCGGGAGGGAGCGGAGACGGTGGGCAGAGAGCGAAGTGGGTGAGACTGATGATGCTCCTTCGACTTCGGGAGCGGTTCCGCTGCTGGGCGAGCTTCAGGGTGGTGCTCACGCGAAAAGGAATCGACGCGATGTACAAAGCATACAAGAAGAGGAGAAAGAAGAGGAGAGGCGCCAGTGATGACGAAACAGAAGCTAGTGCAGACGAGGGCAGGGCAGACCCGGGGACGGCGGAGGCGGACCAGGCGGCATCGACCGCCGAGGGAACGTTGGGAAGAGGCACGAGGAGGGCGGCGACCTCGACCGACTACGGAGGACCCGTCACCAGACGACGCAGGGCAGACGACGGTGAGGCGGAGCAGGCGCGCAGGGCGAGACGAGGGAGGGAGCAGGACGTTGCGGAGATCAGCAGGAGGATGTACGAAGAGATTAGGAGCAGCAGGGACCCGAGGGACCATGTGGAAGACGGCTAGTGCTAGTCCCCCATCGGGAGGACGACCCCGGCTAGTCGCCGACCACACCCACAAAGAACCCTGCACAAAGATCGCAAGGGCGGGGACCTGTTCCTTTTTACCCATCTCCTAGTAGAGGTGTCCGTTTTATTTATTTATTTATTGGTAATCGATTTGCAAAAATGCTAAATGGGCAAATTACACATAAAATCAAGCTTGTGTAACGCGCGCTGTGCCACTGTAAAATGGACGAACTAGCCTGTCACCGTACACCGACAGTTGGAGTTGCAGTTGGTGGGAATTGAATAGCTCCGCACACGACATGCTTGGTCAAGACAAGAACCACATGACGAACTAGTAGCACCCCCCCGCCCCGCCCCTGAACACACATCTGCTCCTCTCGACCACAGGAGGGGTACGACCAGGCCGAGATGGTAAAGCCCTAGCCCGAGGCTACTGCGCCTGCGCACTCCAACCCCAGCGCCCAGACCGAACACCCGCGCCGGGGTGGGCCCTCCGGCGGCTCGACGCTGCAAGCACGAGTCAGCCGCCGCAGTCGTCTTGGAAGAGGAGCGCGGCCCGCTAGTCGTAGACGTCAAAGCAGACCTGTCGCCTCTTCTTGGGCGCGTCGTAGTCCTTGACCACCGCCGCTGCCAGCGCGCCGCCGCCGTCTTCGCCCCCTGCCGCGGCGTTGGCCTGCTCCAGCGCACGCTTGCGCGCCTCGCTCTGCTGGTTGAGGCAGGCGGGGTTGAACATGATGTAGCGCGCGCTGCCGTACGAGAAGTCGTCGTCGGACTCGGTGCCTAAGACAAAAGAAAGCGGACTGCCCGGTGTGTGTCGCGTTCGTGAGCAGC
>NW_005197803.1:447549-449580 GCF_000372725.1 Emiliania huxleyi CCMP1516 | reverse complement strand
AGCTCTCAGGAGATCCCCACGGTAACTCTCTTCACAGATCACGCAATGGGACGGCATACACGTACAGATGAGCCACTAGCTCAGTTCTTTTGACTTCTTCCTTGCCACCACCCGCGGGTCCTCGCTATCGTGGATCCGGATGCCGACGATTGAGGCTCGCCGGCTGAGATTGCGCCGCAGCTTGGCCTTCTCCTCTGCCTGTTGTGGCGTTTCGGCCGGCTCGTCGATCTGCCCGCGGGTGCAGGAGAGGACACACACGTATCCAAATGAGAGCATCGACATCCAAGGGATCCTATAGCGGCGGCAAGGCCGACTGAAATCGTTGCCTCATGTGCGTGACGGGTGGCCGACGTAGCAGCGGGTGCACCGCAGTGCTGGCGGCGCGATTCCATACGTCACAACGTGGCCAGGGAACCAAATCATCCACGAGTTCATCCAATCCTCCCAGTAGTTCTCGGAGTAGCCGACCAGGGCGGCGCGGATCACGTCAAATCCCACTCGCTCCTCCACCATTGCTTCCTTCGATTCGGGAGGGAGGATAGGGAGGGGCGGTTGCCAACGCGCGCCCAGAAGGAGTGGGGTGGCGGAGTGCACGCGCGCTGGGAGCCGGCAGCGAGGTGGGGACGAGAGGGTGGATCACCCTAAAGCTGTAAAAGGTGGGCAGGAAGAGGATCGGGTCGACGATCAGATTCATACACAGAATCTTGGTCACGATGTTGCGCAGGCTCTTCCCCGGAAACGTGGGCTCAATTACCCAGTTGATTAGGCCGTACTGGAAGCTACCCTGGAACGAGAAGCCAAAGCAAGCAAAGAGCATCGTGCGGCGCGCGTCCCAGTCGCGCTTCTCAATCACTTTTTGGACAAACATGTCTGCGCAGACGGTCTTGGTGGTGGTCACGCCGACGCCAAACTTGAAAGGGTTGTTGTTTATCCACGCCGTCAGCCAGGAGACCTCCTGGGCCGGCGTGTGAATCCTCCGCACGCTGGCCCTCAGCATTCCGAAAGACCGCGGCGCGCGCGGTCTTGACCTCCGCGCGCTGGCCCTCAACATCCCGCCGGATCCCGAACCGCGCTGGATCGGATTGGCGCACCCGTATTTCTTTCGCGGCAGCTTACTCTAGGGGGGGGGGGGGGGGGCTAGGAGGGAGGGATGGGGATCGGCTGACCGCCTGCCAGACAGCGCAGCAGCGGCCAGCGCAGCGGCCGCCGGCGCAGCAGCCAGAGCAGCCGGTGCGCGCCTTGCGAGGCGAGTACTGCCGCCCCCTTGATTGAGGCGGCGAAATGGCCTATAGTACAGCCCTTGAGGAGGAGGAAGAGGCTGGCTGGCAGTGCTGTATGCCGCCGAGGGGCAGTTTTGGGGTGCTGTCCCCATCCCAGGGGGCTGCAGAAGGCGTCCGCAACCGGGACAACCCGCCCCCCCAGCCGAGGCCGGTCGAAGCCCACTTGACCACAGCCATGAGGAGTCCTCTTGGTGCTCCTAGCGGCCGTTCAAAGCACAAAGGTCGGGCGCGCGCCGATGGGGGGGGGGCGGGGGGTCTTGCTTGCTCCACACCGAGCGCCATCGGTCCGGACCGCCGCCTCTCTGCTCGCGCGTCACCTCGAGTCCCTTCCCACTGCTTGATCCAACCCTTGGCCCTCTGATGTCCAGTGCGGCACACACATGTACTCTTGGTGTGTGTGCTGTGGGCCCTCCTTGTCTCTGCAATAGACCGTGTGAGGTGAGGGCCTGAGAGAAAGACTTCCCTGCCATGTCACTGTCGGCTGGTCGTTGGCTGCCGCTTTCCCCTGGGGTTCGGCTCGGGACCAAAACGCCACCCCGCACACCTCACCCTCACTCCAACGGGACCGAACCAACGGACCGACCCGGCAAGAGTAAGACACCCCGACCAAAGCCCTCGCAATGTCCAACAAGGCTGCGGAGCTCAAGGCGCTCCGCCGGCAAGACGACACCGAGCGCCGCCGCATCCTCTCTCAGCTCGCCGAGGACAAGGCCGAGCGCGAACAGCGCCGCCAGGCGGCTGTGCAAGATCC
>NW_005197803.1:444272-445769 GCF_000372725.1 Emiliania huxleyi CCMP1516 | reverse complement strand
CCCCTACCCCACGGTACCCGAACCCACCCTCCCCTACCCCCACGGTACCCGAACCCACCTTCCCCTACCCCCACGGTACCCGAACCCTTGCCCGCAGGCGCCCCTCTCCGTCGCCGAGCGGGCTGCGCGAGCCTGCCCAGCGAGGCACGCGGCCGCTCCCATATCTCCCCATATCTCCCCATATCTCCCCACAGATCTTCCCCGGCGGCAGGCACGCGGCCGCTCCGGCGGCAGAGGCGCGGAGCACGCAGGCGGCATTCGACGAGGCGGCGCGGCGCGAGAGGCTGCAGGCGATGCACCAGAGCAAGCTCCAGCAGGAGCGCGAGAAGGAGGCCATCCGGCGGCGTGTGAGCGAGGACCGACTGGACCGAAAGGTCGGCGCCGCCGCCGCGCGCCTCGGGACGTACGAGCCCGACGCTGCGACCGCCGCCGCCGCCGCCGCCGCCGCCGCCGCCCAGATGTCACCGGCCGCCGCGGCGCTGCACGCGGCGACGAGCGTGCGCAACGCGACCGGCGCCGGCGCTTCGGCCTCCGGGGCCGGGGGCGTCGTCTCTCCGCCAACCGACCCGCATGTGACGACGTCGGAAGTGCGCGTGCGGTGCGAGGACGGCACCGTCCTCCGCCGCGTCTTCGGCGCCGACGCGCCCGTCGCGATGGTAGCGCAGATGGTGCAGGAGCAGCGGCCGGCGGTGGCGGGACCGTTTGTGCTTCGGGTGCCGCCCCCCTCTCTCCCCGTCTCTCCCCATCTCTCTCCCCATCTCTCCCTGTCTCTCCCCACCTACCCCCACGGTACCCGAACCCACCCTCCCCTACCCCCACCGCACCCGAACCCACCCTCCGCACCCAAACCCTCCCCTACCCAAACCCACCCTCCCCTACCCCACCGCACCCGAACCCACCCTCCCCCACCCCACCGCAGGTGCCGTACCCCAGGCGCGAGTTTGGGACGGAGCTGTCATCTCGGGTAATCTCGGGTACTCTCGGGTACTCTCGGGTAATACCCCAGGCGCGAGTTTGGCACGGAGCGGGAGATGGCGACGACGCTGCGCGAGGCCGGCCTCGCACCACGCGGCACCCTCCTCGTCCTCGCTGAGCACTCGCGCGGCCTGGTGCGGCGCGCGGGCGAGGAGGAGGACGACTCCGAGATTGGCCAGCAGGCGAATGAAGAGGTCATTCAGATCCCCCTTACCAGCTCTGAGTTCACTCCGAGAGTGGCCCGCAGATGCTGCTGCTGCAGCAGCTGCTCGCCGAGATGCCCGTCGGCGCGCCGCCGCCCGGCGACGCGGGAAGCTACGAGGAGATGCTCGAGTACGCCGAGCGCGTCGGGCAGGTGTCGACGGGCTTGAGCGTGGCGCAGGTTGCGCGCTTGCCCACGCGCACCGTCGAAGACGAGCCGCCCGAGCCGGACGCGCCCGACGCGCCACGCTGCTGCATCTGCTGCTACGGCGCGCACCGCCATATCAGCACTCCCTATCCCGCTCGCCACCCCCCCGCACC
>NW_005197803.1:430901-443723 GCF_000372725.1 Emiliania huxleyi CCMP1516 | reverse complement strand
GCGGTACACAACAGAGGGGAGTTCGGGCGGTACACAACGGAGGACCAAGGACACACTGGCGGCGAGGCGGGTGCTCCGCGCGGGTGATGTGGAACACAGTCGCGGCTCTCGCTCGCAGCCGACTGTCACTGTGCGATTTCGCCCGGGGTGCGTGTGCTTTTATGTGAAAAAGGGCCTCCATGCAGGGCAACAAAACAACAAACACAACGTATTGCAGGCGGCTCGCACCGCTCAACCCGCTCTCGATAGTTCTCATAGACCAAAATGCAAAAAAGAACTTCATCGCCAAAAAAAGAAACAAACCAAGACACAAGCCAAGAGAGGATGTGGGAGGACGGCATACCGCCACTCTCGTAGACCAGCGCACAGGCAGGTCGCTCGGAGAGCGTGCAAACACAGGTGCACATAGGACTCCCTAGAGGACACCGCATGGCCGGAGGGTCGGCATCGGGCTCGTTGACTCGTGTTGGAGAATCACGAGCTTGGGGCCGGCGGATGCGGGATGGAACTGCGTGGCGTCATCGACCGGACCCGAGGTGTTTTTGCGCACCCAGTTATCGAGGGGTACGAGCGCATACTTGTAGCCAATTTTTGCAGTCTCCGTTCCGGGAGCCACTGGCCCACTTGCACCGGATGCCCACTCCTGATGTTTGGTGATAAACGCATACTGCGCTTCGAGTACTGCGAGTTATGCCGTCTCCGCCCAGGGGATGGCCTTGGTCTTCCCTGCCTTCTTGACCTTGTCCGAGAGTTTCTGCAATGTCTCGCGGATGTCAGAGAGCTTTTTATCGACGGGCGTCTTCCCCCATTTGTCGAACTCAAAGACCTGCACGGCCAAAAGCACTTGTAGTTCTGCTTGACGCTTGATACCTCCCCGTCAAGCTTCTCTTTCGAATGCTTGTGTCCCATCGCCCTGCGCAGGCGAGCGAGCAATTGTCGGATGTGGGACTGAGAAGCGGATGATGGAGGGAGTGGGGTGGGGGCCGGGCGCCGGGGCGGCGGGGTGAGTTGAAGTCTCAGGCACTGACCGGCGTAGGCGGGGCGGTTCTTGCGCGCGGCGAAGGGGTGGTAGCGCATGCTGAGCTAGCGCGTGAGGGTGTCACGAGGCGCTGTGTGTCCGTCGGGACGAGCTGGCGCGCCAGGCGGGGGCCGGGGCGGCGGGGTGAGTTGGCGTCTCAGGCGCTGACGCTGAGCGGCTGAGCGGCGCAGGCGGGGCGGGTCTTGGCGCGGAGGGAGGGCTCCTTCGGGGCAAGTCGGTCTGGGGTGGGTGCCAGTGCGCGTCCAATCGAGCGGCGGTCGCGGGGCGTGCGTGGTGCGGGCGGGAGGGGCAGGATGGAGGCGCAGAGGGCGGGAGGGCGGCGGCGGCTGCGCGATCGAGCTCTTCACGCGTCGCGCGCCGGGCGGGGAGGGAGAGGAAGGGGCGGGGGGCGGGCTCAGCGTGCGCCTGATTTCCTGCAAGTGCCCGTCCTGCAAGCGAAGTGCCCGATCTTTCCGTTTTGGGGGGATATGGTGATTGATTAGGTGTACCGGGAGGCGTGCGCTTACGGCAATTTCGACAACGGCGACCCTAAACCAGAGCAAGCGCCTTGCCTCGAGCACCGCGACGATTGCGCGCTCACGGAGAGCGCGATCGAGCCTTCATCGGACGAGAAGGAGGCGGCTTGCCGCAGGCACGACACGGACAAGCAGGCGGCTTGCAACGTCAGCGATTCGTGGTACTGCCAGGCCCCGACCTTCGTGCAGCCTTGCAACTGGAATTTGACCAGGGGCTACCCCTCCCTCCTCGGCAAAAGCCTCTACCACTTGCCGCTGCTGCCCGTCAACCAGGACTTCCCCTTTGCCTGCGCCGCCGGCCTCAACAGCTCGACCGACACTGAGGACCAGTCGAGCAGCGTCTGCGGCGGCCCGTGCCCCATTGGCTTCTCTTCAGCTGAAGCAGCCGGGTCAGGACGGTCATGGAGGTCACCGGATGGAAGGCGAACGGCACGATACGAAAAGGCAGGGCGAGGCGGATGGAGAAAGAAGTGCCGAGGAGGCCATGGTGGAGGGGAGGGACGGGAGGACGAAAGAAGGGCGAGGAGGACGAGCGGCCCGCACAGGCCGCGAGCAGACAGCGCCTGCTGGCCATTTCGAGACATTCGCAAAGAACGCTAGCTACATGGGAGGGCTTCGTGAAGGATGGATTGAAAAACATTCGAACAAAGAAGAGGCGACGGGAGGAACCGGCAGAGGATGCAGTGACGTGACACACACACACACACACACACACACACACACACACACACACACACACACACACACACACACACACACACACACACACCACACACACACACACACACACACACACACACCCCGCTCACCCACGCGCAGCGGGCCTTGCACTTTGAATGCCGTGGGGCTCCTGTCGTTAGACGTGGAGACGCGAGGGTTGCCCCCCCTTGCCCCACCACCTCGTGTGTGTGGAGAAGTTTACCTTACCATTACCTTACCGCCTACGCTAAAATACTTGTGAGGCATATCGGTTCCCGCTGGGGCCTGGGCGTTCACTAGCACTAGCGCTCGCTTGTCGAGAGATCCCTGGGCTGATATTTTTCCAAGAAGCGCGCACGCACACACATAACTCACAAGCGCCGAGACAGCGTCATCATGCAAACAGAGCGGCCGCTCAGACCTCAGTCGTGCGTCAGCCTGCCCCTGAGCTGCAGCTTGAGGATGTCGTACAGACTCATGTAGATGGCCACGTTCGGCATCGTCTTGAGCCAGTTGAGGGAGAGGCCGCGGTAGAGGCCTAAGGGCGAGGTAAGGGAAGGTGCACTTCTCCCACGAAGTGGTTGGGCAAGGGGGGCAGCCCTCATCTCCACAGCCAGACACGGGCAGGAGCTGGCGCGGCATTCAAAACGCAAGGCCCCGTGCGCGTGGGTGAGCAGACCTCCTCGCACGCCCTCCTCGCGCGCGATGGTCGCGACGGCGCTCCACGGGGAGGAGTAGAGCGCCGTCTTGCCTAGACACTTCCTAGACACTTCCTAGACACTGCCTAGACACTTCCTAGGAGTAGAGCGCCGTCTTGCCGTCGTGCATCTGCATCCTCCGCCGCACCACGTCCAGCGGGTAGACGGCGGTCTGGGCGAGCAGCCCGGCGAGGGCGCCTAAGAAGTGTCTCGGACGGCTCTCGGGCGTGTCTCGCCCGCGCCAGCACGCCCGCACAGCTGCCGAGGGCGCCTGCGTCACGTGTACAGCTCAAGCTCTCTCTCTACATATCTCTCTACATATGTAGCACCTTTAAGGTACAGCGCCAAACTCGGGCGCGAGCACGTCAGGTACTGCCGGCATCTCACGTCGCGTGGATACACGGGCTGTGAAGAAGGCGTTGAAGAGGCGCGCGCGCGCGTCACAGCGCAGGCCAGGTCTGCACTGGCCGCGGCACCCGCTCCCGCGGTCTGTCTGCTCTAACGGACGGCGGATACAGCGCGCCGGCGCTCACGCGCTGCCACGGGCGTAGCTGCGACTCGTCGAGTCCGAGGCTCGCGCCGACGACGCCCTTGAGCGCCTGGGTGATCTCGAGCGATCTCGGGTGATCTCGAGCGATCTCGGGTGATCTCGAGCGATCTCGAGTGATCTCGAGCGATCTCGAGTGATCTCGAGCGATCTCGAGTGATCTCGAACGATCTCGGGTGATCTCGAGCGCCTCGTACGGAGAGATTAGGGCATATCTCCCCATATCTCCCCATATCTCCCCCTTGAGCGCCTCGTACGAGGCGAACTTGAGCCCCGCATACGGTGCGACACCGAGCACCGTCGCCGAGATGCCCGAGTACAGCGCGCCCACGCCTCGCTCCGCAGAGATGGAGCGCCTACGCGCTGAGTACGCCAACCTCAGGGCGGGAAGTCGGTGCTGTGCAGCGTCTTCAGAGCACCGCGTGAGGACGAGGGGGTGGCGAGTGCAGGGAATACAGCGGAACACGGCTGAATACAGTTGAATGCGAGTCCTCTCGAGTGCTGGTTGGGGCACATGAATCCGTACTCTGCTTCTAGGGCCCGAGATATGGGGAGAGATGGGGAGAGATGGGGAGAGATTCCGCTTCTAGGATGGAGCGCAGCGCGTGGAACATCGACGTGTAGACCGAGCTTGGCTTGGCCATCGCCTACAGGAAGGTTCCAGGAGAGGTCCAGGACAGGTCCGAGAAGGAGGGAGAGCTTGGCTTGGCCATCGCCTACAGGAAGGTTCCAGGAGAGGTCCAGGACAGGTCCGAGAAGGAGGGGGAGCTTGGCTTGGCCATCGCCGCGCGCACGAGGTCGAGCGGGTACGTCAGGCAGACCGCGGTCACGCCGGCGAGCGAGCCCGCCGCGAGCGCCGCCTGCTGCTTGTGCGCGCCGCAGCCGAGCAGCGCAGCCTTGTACTCCTCGTAGCAGAGAAAGGTGGCGCTCATGTACGGCACGACGCGGACGACGCCGGCGGTGTTGCCGCGCCAGAAGGCGAGCAGCCCCTCGTTATGGTACATCTCGCGCACCAGGCCGGTGTACCCAGCACTTGAGCGGCCGGCGCCCGTCTGCACGAGGATCTTGACCCGCTCGATCGGCGCGATGGCGGTCCTAGACACGATGCCCGCTACGCCACCCGCCAGCAGCTCCTCGCCACGATTGCGCGGCGCCATGCTCGTTGGCGTTGTGCGAGAGCCAACGGCGAGTTTTCGCTGGCTGGTCGTCGAGAGGAACCAAGCAGTGCTGTGCGTGGGAACTGAGCGGGGCGGAGGCACGCGGGGGCGGGGGCGGCGGAGAGGAAGGAGAGAATTCTTCGCGGTACGGCTAACCTCGAAATCTGCACCTTGGATGGCTGCGCTCCCTGTTTCGCAGCCATCCGTGCTAAAGATGGCTGGCACGCCTAGATCTCAGCCATGCACTCCTACCGGATGGCTGAGAACTAGGCATGCCAGCCACCCTTAATTCACATGGTTGCAATTAAAGCATCCTGGCCACTCCGCCCTCCCAGCACACGCGCCATTTTGGCTGCGTTCCCGTCAGCGCAGCCATCCTCCGGCCGATGGCTGCACTGGCTGGATGGCAGCCAAAATGGCGTGTGCTGGTAGGGCGGAGTGGCTAGGATCCTGCAATTGCAGCCATGCGTGTTAAGGATGGCTGGCATGCCTGTATCCCAGCCATCGGGTAGGAGTGTATGGCTGAGATCTAGGCATGCCAGCCATCCTTAGCACGGATGGCTGTGAAACAGGGAGCGCAGCCATCCAAGGTGCAGATTTCGAGGTTAGCCTAGAGGTACAAGCCTCTCTCACAGCACACTGGCACGACAAGGGCGCGGACTGGCGCGGACTGGCACACTCACCGGCTCACCGCCGGAGCCGCCTAAGCGACTCCGTTAAGAACGGCAATGCATTCCGCACCGTGCACAATGCCGCTCTCCCCGCACGCTAGCTCGTTCACCGTCTGCCACGCCACGGGCCCACGGCGGAGAGATTTTTATTAACCAACAAGAAATCACGACTCTCACAGTGATTTGGGCTCGGCAGCTTGTTAGCCCTCAGCCGAAGCTGGGGCCGGTCCCGTAGCCGAGAGAGCCCGCGCCGATGAGTTCGACGCGGTCGGGGGGGCCTGCGGAGAGGCCAGCGAGTTGGCGATCGCTGTACTTCATGGCGCCCTCAAAGTGGGGCTGGCTGACTCGCCAGAGGTCGATACTCTGGACGACCCATAGGATGCCACGAATGCCTGAAGGAGAGGGAGGCGAGGCCAGAGGCAGGCTCAGCTGCTCTCGGGTGATCCCGCTTTGGAGGCTGAAGGACCCGATGGTCCTGTCACATTCGCGTTCCGAGTCGTGGGGGTAGAAGAATTCGAGTAGAAATCGAGTCAGCACTTCCTTGTAGTACAGCGGACCGCCAGGCTCGCCGGCAGCATCCGCAGGGAGGCAGCATATGAGGCACCAGTTTTCTGGAGAGCTCAGCAGCTGCGGCCGCGGTGGCAGAGTCGGCCGCGGTTCGAGCGAGCAGCTTTTGGCTGCGGGTTCGAATCGCGGAAGGCTCATGCCCTCGCGGAGCGACGCGGGTCGCGCGGCGTGCGCGTGTGCGAAATGCGACAAAAGACGAAAGACGACAGGCGCCTGAGCGCTGTACGCCTGAACTTTTGTCGCCGCAATCGCCACCGCCGCCATCTTGACGAGCAGCGCGAGCGCGCTCGTCGGCGGCCAGCCGTCGCGGGCCGGGCCGAGCCCGGCCTCAACCGGCCGCGCCGCCTCAGCAGGCCCGGAGGCCCACATGGCGGCCGACCAGCTGATAAGGAGCTTCTTCTCTCTCCACGGCGGTGTGGAGGACGACAGACAAGCGCTGCATCTGCAGGCCGTGCCAATTCTTGGTGGTCCATGTGACCTCATCGAGGTGCTGAGCGTGCGAAAGTTTGTTGCTCAGCTGGTTCGCCGGTGTCTGCCGCTGCACTGCCCGCCCGCGTCGACGCTGCTGGCACGCCCACGGCGGGAGGCGCGGCGGGAGCGAAGGGGGGGGAGGGGGGGAGGGAGGGGGCGGACGAGGGGGATGGTCAATGGGGGTGGTGCTCGCGGATTCGACCATCCGCCTGACTGCCCTTTCGACGACGGCTTCTGTGAGGACGACGGCTTCTATCGGCCTCTATTAGAAGCGTCATGATTCGCCTGTTGAGCGAATCGTGCGAGTGCGAGCCTTGGCAAAATTTTGTCTAGATTCTTTTTATCTAGCCTTCGTTGTTGATAGAAACAAGAAGGGAGACTCACAGCACACACATACACATACACATATACACACCGCACGTCTGACGACAGGAGCCCCACGGCATTCAAAGTGCAAGGCCCGGTGCGCGTGGGTGAGCGGTGTGTGTGTGTGTGTGTGTGTGTGTGTGTGTGTGTGTGTGTGTGTGTGTGTGTGTGTGTGTGTGTGTGTGTGTGTGTGTGTGTGTGTGTGTGTGTGTGTGTGTGTGTGTGTGTGTGTGTGTGTGTGTGTGTGTGTGTGTGTGTGTGTGTGTGTAGCTAGCTGGTCTTTGAGTCAGCGCAATGGTCGCGCCGCCCTCGACTCAAGGGGCTGCCTTCCACCCGTAGCTGCTCATGCCGGGGGAGGGGGAGAGGGCTCCTGTTCCTCGCGGAACGGGAGCAGGCCCCTCCTTGCCCGGTCTGTGATGCAGGGCGGTGGTCGTGCCATCTTCGCGTCGTACGCGCAACCACCCCGCCGCAACCGTCGCCGGCGCGCGACACATTCTCGTCAGCAGGACTGTCCTCGTCGAGTGTGTGTCGCCAAGGCGAGACACACTCAGGGACGGTGCCGACGGGACGCGGCTCGAAGGGCGTGGCTCCGCAGCGCGGCTGGCACTCGTCGCAGAGGCCTCGCCTTCGAAAGTCGGGCATGGCTCTACCCGCAACTTTGAGTGTCGTGCAAGGGAGTTTTGTTTCAAAATTCTTTTTGTTCTCCGCGCTTTGCCTGTTGTGTGAATCGCGCGCAAAAATTCTTTTTGCGATTGACGATACACAGTTGTCACATATATCGGCCGGGGCCGCCTCGTTGATCGGCCAACGCTCCCAACCACCAGCAGCGGTGACCAGCCCGATCCACCATGCTCGAGGTCTCTGCGTCAGCCACCGTCGATCTCAGCATCGCGGCGCTCCTCTCCGTCTTTGCCGAGCCGGCGCTCAACCTCAAGTGGAATGAGCGCCTCTCCGAGCAAACGCTCCTCCATGCTGGGAACCGCACTGTGGCGCACCAGCTTTACCCGATGCCGTGGCCTCTGACTGACCGTGACTTTGTGCTCACGTGCGACGAGCGGGTCGACGAGCGGTCGCGCTCCTTCTTCTCGTCGTGCTCCTCCACATCGCATCCCGCCTTTCCTTCCCAAGAGCCAGGGGTGGTGAGGGCGGAGCTGGTCCGCTCGTCTTGGTCCTTCACCGCCGTGCCAGGAAGCGAGAGCACGCACGTCACCTTCTCCTCGGCGGTCGACCCAAAGGGCGCTATCCCACGCCCGCTCGTCGCCGCCGCGCAGCGCCTTGGACGAGACCAACTGATATCCGCGCTTGTTGAAGAGGCGCGGGGGCGCACGCCCTCCCCGCGCTTCGAGCACTGGGCGGCCGCCGCCGACGCGCAGGGTCAGGCCGGACACAGTACGCCCAACCGCGCGTCGTGGCCCTCCGCTGCGCTGGTGCGCACGGCACGCGGCGTCGTCGCGGTGGTCAGGGGCGTCGCCACCGCTGCCACGGCCCGGTGCCTCGCCGCCGGCAATGCCGCTGCGAATGCGACCACCGCCGCCAGGGCAGAGGCTGTCCTCGCCGCCGCCAGGGTGCGGCAGCGGGTGCGATTTGCGGAGCCCAGTAGTTTCGTGTCGGCGACAGAGGGAGAGGGGGAGTGGGTGTGGATCTGGATGCGGCGGCTGTCTGGTGCGATGTGGGCGGCACTTGGCGTGGGTGGGAATGGGTCGTGAAAAGTGGGTTCCCGTGATACATGCCGCTCTAGACCTGTGTTAGACCTCTCTTAGACCTCAAGACTTCCCTCAATTCTTGAACTTCAACTTGGGGGGGGGCGGGGGGGACGGGGGGCGGGGGCCGGGCGGGGCAGTTTTTAGTATTTAGAATTTAGACAAAACAACATAGTATTTAGAATTTTACAACAAAAGTCTCTCGCACACGCACGATTCACACAACAGACAGGCAAAGCGCGGACGACGGCTTCTAATCGAAGCCGTCATCCTCACAGAAGCCGTCGTCGGATTCGCAGTCAGAAGGCGGATGGTCGAATCCGCGAGCACCGTGGTGCTCGCCCGTGCTCGCCGAGAGGACCATCCCCATCATCTTCCGACTCCATCCCCTCCCCCCCCCGTCGCTCCCGCCGCGCCCCCCGCCGGCGTTCGTGGCGGGACTTCCCGCCCCCTCCCCCGCCAGCACCGCTCCGCAACTCCTCCAGGTCGTTCCAGGTCCTCCTCCCAGAGGAGTAGCCGCCCCTCCCTCACCCAATCCTCCCACCCTGGGAATGGGACACCGCAAACAGAACCGCGCCCAGCGTCCCAGCAGCTCAATCTCTCCCGCTCCCCCGCCTTGAACTCCGCCACGAGCGCCGCGACCACCTCGTCACGCTCCTTGATCGAGAGCCGCCTAAACGCCGCCTCCGCGGCCGCCCCGCGCGCACCCAGACCCTCTGGCCTCGACAAGAACAGCGTGACAGGGTAAGCGTCCGGGTTAGGATCGCCGAGATCGCGACGCATCCGCGCCGCAATCGTGTCGAGCTCCAGCCAGCGAGCGCTGCACCCCCCCAAGCACTAAGAGCAGATTTGACAGGATGGACCCAAGCAGCGACGCTATTACCACGCGCAGGAGGCCTCGCTGCAGCGCAAAGCACGAGACAATGAGCTCCGTGGCGTTCCCCATGGTTGCGTTCAGCAGACCCCCGAGCGTATCACTCGTATGAAGCGCAACCTGCTCGGTGAGCTCGCCCAGAAGTCCCGCGAGGGGGAGGAGGGCCACGGAGGCCACTGCGAACACGGCACCATCAGGGACGTTTACGAACTGCAGGATGAGCGCCACACCGGTCGTCGGGAGCAGGCAATAAAGCGGATTGCCGCAGAGTATGCCTCGCGCGCCTTTGAGCGTGGAGATCGCAGGAGCGGCCGGCGCCCTCGAGGGCGCCGACAGTAGGGTCTCCTGCATTTGCCGTCGCAGCGCTCCTTGCTACCCAACGCGGCCAAAGGATATCAACCTCAGAACCGGATAGAGAGGGAGAGGGAGAGAGAGAGAGAGGCCCCAAATGATATGTGAGAGTGAGACGATGGACGCACGACGCACGGCGCGCGCGTTATAAAATTCTTTCCCGCAGTTGTTTTGTTTATTCTTTCCCGGAGAGTTGTTTTCGGTTGAGCACTTGAGCACTGGATAAGGTCGATTCCGCGTGGTACGGGACCCCTGGGTGAAATTCTCAAAAAGGTGCAGCACTTCTAGCCGACATCGACAAAAGTCCCTCTCTAGCCCCGCGGCGAGCGGCCCCGCCGGAGGCGAAGAAAATTTCGCCATCTAGCGCTCGCATAAATCAACACCTCCAATCTTCGGGGGAGTGACGGATAAAGGCGTGCGAAAGAGCTATGAATCCGAAAGCAGCGAATCAAAGTGATGGCCCGCCGCAGAGAGGTGGCCTGTGAGCCATCCGGCTTACATTTACCCTGCGCTCTCGCACATGGAGTGCGAGGTACTCGGCTTTCAATCCCAAACTGTCACTCCCCTTTCTCCCGGCCGGGGTGGGGCGCGCGCGGGGGCGGCGGGTGTGCGGCGGGTGTGCGGGATGTCTGTGGGACCGAGAGAGCGATGTGCCTGTGTCCGCCTTGCGTTTGTTTTCATAACATCGAAGGCTAAGCTCAGAAAAATTAGGGTTTGGGGTTCCCGTACCCCAGGTATGCCAAAGAACTCGAGGATTTCGGCGGCCGGCGCGCCGAGGCACAGCGGTTCGCGCTGCCTGCTCGCGCTGGTTACACCGTTGCTGTGGCCGTCTTCGTCCGTATTGTACACCGAGCTGGCGCCACAGCAGAGTACAACAACGGCACGGACGAGCTGCTCCACGGTACTACATCATCTTAGGGCCCGGCAAGGTCCACGGCGGAGCTGGCGGTGGTGGGAGTGGTGGTAGGAACGAAGGCGCACCTGTCGGCGATTCACCGCCGTTCGTTCCCGTCTCTCAAAGCTGGTTACACCGTCGATGCGCACATCGAGGCGCTCGTGGACGAGAGAGACGTCGCCTCCTCTTTCGTCCCGGGGCACTGTTCACGCCGGAAGGCCCCGTACACTGCCAAGTACATCAGCTTCATCTCTCCTACCGCCGGCCGGGAGTGCAGCCGCCACCAGTGAGATTGTCCTCGACGTTGGCACCTGCGAAGTAATGAACAACAGGCAGTACGTCATATGGCGCTATGATAGCCCTGCGGTGGACGTCCTCGACGCAGACGAGGCGGAGCTCCTCTGCGCGGCGCAGATCGCCGACTGTCTCCCTCTCCCTGCGCGAGTGGTTGCACCACCCTGGATGAGGCATCTGGGCTGGGGCAGGGCCGTCAGTAGAGGAGGGCGACTGAGGGCGCGAGGCCACCAATCGTCAAAGTCTGCTGCTGACTGACTGTCAGTCACTGACTGAGCAATCGCATCGGTGGTACTAGTAGGGTTACTACGAGGTCTCTGTGCGGGATGTGCTGGGGGGCTGCTCCCCAGTCGATTGTCGCATAGTTCGTCGTAGTAGCCCTATCATAAACCTCTTATTCACACCTTGCACTTTGAAAAAAGAAATGTCCAAGTTTTGTCGAAGATCCGGAGGGTTTATCGGAGCACACACTCCCCCGGCTGGTAAAGGTCCCACACCGCCGCCCGCTCCAGACGAGATCAGCGCGTCCCCTGCAGTACACGCAGTCAGCATGGGCTCCGAAAGTACGTCGAATAGCGGTTCTGGGGCGCCCACGCCACCGCCGTGCAGGTCGCGCCAACGAAGGTTGCGCCGAGCAGGTCGGAGCCCAGAAAGGTCGCGTTGGTCAGGTCCGCGCCGTCAAAGTTCGCGCCGCGCAGCTTCGCGCCGTCGAAGTCCGCGTTGGACGCGCGCACCCGCTGCGCCTGCAGCCTGGTCATCGTCGCGTGCCGGAAGCTCGCGTTTCGCAAGTCGGCGCCCTGCAGCTGTCCGTCAAAGGACAGGCCGTCGAGCCTCGTGCCGGCGAGGTTGCTGCCAGGAAGCCTCGCGTCGAGCCAAAAGACGCTGCCCAGGCCGACGGCGCCGCGAAAGTCGGCGCGCTCCAGCGTGACGTCCTCGACGCGGACGCCTGAGGGAAAGAGGAAAGGCGAGGTAAACTTCTCTCGACCGGGCAAGCAAGCAAGACAGGGGAAGCGAGACAGGGGAGAAGAACAGCCAAGCTCGGACTGGGACACACCGGCGCGGTATGGGTGGACGCTAGACAGGAGAGGACGGATGGCGGGCTAGATGGCGGACGCCGGTGAGGTCAGCGCGCGCGAACGACGCGTCGGGCATGACGGAGTCGGTGAGGACGGCGCCTCGCATGTCTGCCGCGGCGAAGGAGGGGCCGGCGGCGTCGCGCAGCATGGTGAGGGTGGCGCGCTGCAGCGAGGCGCCCGAGAAGTCCGCTCGGCTGAGCTTCGCTGCGACGATGTCCGCCTTGACGAGCTTTGCGGCCGAGAAGTTGGCCGCCGTGAGGTCGGCGTCTTTGAAGCTGCCCTCGCGCAAGTCCGCCCCCACGGCGGACGCGCCCCTGAAGCTGGCCTCGACGAGCGTGGCCTAGTAGGGGGAGATATGGGGAGATATGGCGAGATATGGGGAGATATGGGGAGATATGGCCTCGACGAGCGTGGCCTTGTACAACCGCGCGCCGTCGAGTCTGGCGTACGCAAAGTCGACGAAGTCGAGCTTCGAGTAGGAGAGGTCGACGCCTAATCAAGATCAACCACTTAGTTATATAATAGCAATCAACTACTACTACGACTTCGACGACGACGACGACGACGACGACGACTACGACTACTACACCGCACTACTCAATCGTGTTCTAAAGTCTCGAGCTTCCAGCGGAGGGTCGGCGCATATCTCCCCCTACCTCCCCCTACCTCCCCCTATCTCCCCCTATCTCCCCCTATCTTCCCAAGCTCACCCGGAAGGGCAAGGGGCCTTCAACCCCGGCCCCACCAGTCCCCCGACGGGCGGACCAGGGCTGGGTAAGGTCAGCCTTCCCGAACAGTTTCACCCTGAGGAACCCTGGGCCAAAACCCGCCGGGCAAGCGGGCTAATCCTAGCCTTGACCCGCCAGCCCCGCCCCAAGGGAGGGGGACCCCCCCCCCCCTCC
>NW_005197803.1:412358-430801 GCF_000372725.1 Emiliania huxleyi CCMP1516 | reverse complement strand
CGGCGGCGGCGGGAGCGGCGGCGGCTGAGGCGAGGGAGGCGGCGGCGAGGGCGAGGGCGGGGGCGGGGGGTGCGGCGGAGGTGGCGAGGGCGAGGGTGGAGGCGGCGTGGCCGGCGGCGGCAGCAGAGGCAGTGGCGGCGGCGGCGGCGGCGGCGGCGGCGGCGGCGCCTGCGGAGGCGGCAGTGGCGGCGGCGGCGGGGTCGCTGGCGGCGCAGGCGGCTGCAGCGGCGCTGGCGGTGGAGGGCTAGGGCTTGGCGGCGGGCTGGGCGGCGGCGGCGGCGGCGGCGGCGGCGGCGGCGGCGAGATTGGAGGGATCTTGAGCCAGCAGAGGTAGCCGTCGACCGGGAAGCTGTGCGTTGGAGCGATGCGGTGCCTGCGATCGACCGGAGGGTTGGGAGGAGTGGGCGACAGAGGAGGCGACAGCAGCGAGCGAGAGAGCGTTGGGAGAGGCGAAGAGCGGCGAGCGGAGAGCAGTGCGCGAGAGAGCAGCGAGCGAGAGGGTGGTGAGAGCCGGCGCACAATTCGCATCTCGTGTAGCCCGACGGAAACGAGGCAAACTCGAACGCCAGGCAGTGCATCTTCTCGGAGCACAGCTTGCGGCACTCCTTGTGGGTCGTCGCCCACTGAGCCATGTCGTAGAAGCCGACTGAGCCTTGCGCCGTGCGGCAGCCACCCGCTCTGCCACCTGCCAGACCCCACCACTGCCCGTCGGGGCCTCGCTCGTGCATGCGCGTTGCACGGGCTCTACTCAATGCTTGCGGCATCGTAGCGCCTTCTGAGCACTCGTCTGTGTTCGCGCCACTGTGCCTCGAGAACGCTGTCCCAAGGCAGGAGAGACCGGCCGCCGTTCATGGCCGCGATTTTTCGCGTGATGTCACCTCCCCTCGCATCTCCATTTCGTTTCGTAACTCAGACCTGCTTCACCTCATCCTGCACCTCGCCCTGCGGCAGAGAAGATGCGGGGCTGCGCCGCTAGACGCCTTCTCCGCCGAGTTGAATGGCGACCATGAGGGTGATGGGAGAGATGGCAACTGCCGAATGCGCAGCCACCCACGACACAAACATGAGCGTGTGACAGACAGTTGTTGTTGTTGTGACAGTGAGGCGCCTGGGGCTTGCAGACGTCCTCCCAGGGGCACCCGAATGGCAACAAGGTCACCCGCCAGGTTGGTCATGGCGACTCACCTTTCATAGGAGCAGGTCCAACAGGCGAGCAGTAAGGCGCTAAGTGAGATGGAACGGACGATCGCGATCCCGCAAGGGTGGGGCAATTCGACGGCACGCCGCGAGGAGTGGAGCAAGTGCGTCGCACGCTACGCGGCTCTGTGCTCCAAGCCTGGCGACGGCGACGAAGACCTGCCGGGCAAGTCGACGCCGACGAGCTCGGGCGCACTCGACCACCTCGCCTCCATCGCGACGGAGGAGCTCCTGCGGCGCAGGAGCAAGCGCAAGCGCAGCATCATCGACCGCCCGCTCGGCGAGGCTCCTGTGCCGGTCGTGGAGCGTGTGCTCAACCACTGGCTGACCGGCCTGTTCCGGACCGCGAGCGGCGAGACGGCGAGCGCTCACACTCTCGCCCTCTCGCCTACGCCCCATACCCAGCACCACGCCCGCCCGCGCTCACGCACACCGCCTCCCGACTCTGTCTCAGATGGCGGAGTCCCTGTTCGCGCCCGACGCCTTCGTCTCCATCGAGCTCTCCATCGAGGGGGCGGCCACGCCGGCCTCCTTGCCGAGGTGTGCCCACTCTCGCCCACCACGCGGAGGCTCGCCACCACACATCCAGGTGCGGCCGCTGTTGACGTGTGTCGTGGATGCGCCCTCTGAGCAGGTTCCAAATCCCGAGCATCAAGTACTTTCTCATGTGGGACCGCGCCATCTTCTCCAAGTACAACACGAGCGCGTACCACATCGACTACGTGCTCGAGAACCTCGACGGCTCGGTCGCCGTCCAGATCCGCCATACGCCGACCCTGCTCAACGGCGAGCAGCCCACGGGCGGCCAGGAGGTGATCATGCACCAGCTCTGGGAGGTCACCGGCGGCGGCCGCGTCCGCTCCTTCCAGCGCTTCTGTGCGGCCTCGCCGACGACTGAGGCTGCAGCGCCGCCGTCTACCTGCGCGTGGGTCTCACCCCTCTCCCGCCGCGCGCTCGAGAGGGTGCGCGGCTCCTTCGGCGAGGATGCGCCGCTGGCGAGGGCGTCGTGGTCGGCCGAGGAGGGTGACGGCGGGGCGGGCGGCGGCGGCGTGGGCGGTGGGTCGGGTGGAGGTACGGGGGGAGGCCCGTGAGTGAGAGATCTCGTGACCCGAGGAGCGTGGCGAGCGGGCCCCAGCACTCTGAAGCGCGAACCAACGAGGTCGGCCGGCCAGCCCCGAGGAACTCAAATCCCCGACGTACCCCTTCCCCGCCCCCCGCCCCGCCCGCCGTATATCGTACATATACACACGCATATTGATTGCTCGCCCCGCCCAATGTCGTGGGTGGGTCCGCTCCTCTCGCTCGGCTCGCGCTTATGTCTCTTTCGCCTGTTCCGAATGGATGTCACATCTGCCCGCTCCCTGTACTGTCCCGAAATGTGCGCTCTCGAAAGAAAAAACGGTGTTTCCATAGCTGTGTGTGCACCGCTGCACGTGTATCGCGCGCCCTTGACCGTCCCTTTTGCGCCTTGCCCTTTGGGGCGGGAGCACTTGCGGACACTTGGAGCACACTTTCCACTGGAGCTTTGTTGTAAAATTCCACTTGGAGAGTGCGGTTGGTAACCGCACCGCGCACGCCCAGGGCCGGACGATTGGTATCGGTTGCGGGCTAGAGAGCCCTAGCCCCGGGGGCATTGGACTTTGGAGCATGTGCCATATTGCGGCAAGCATGCGTGTATTGGAGCACCCGGCCGTGCCTCCTACTACATACGACACCACACTTGCGCGAGCTCACGACGACGTTTACAGCCACGACATGTGCCGCTATACAAAACACCCCGCCCGGGGGGACCCCACACCCCAGACGAGACGCTTCAGCCTCTCTTCCGCACTTCAGACACATCGCGATCGGCCACCGAACGCACATGGACCAAGGGCCGGTGCGTGTTGCGTCGCGCACGAGAGCACTTGCCAGTGAACGCAAAGCGACTCTTCTCTACTTCGTCGCCTTGCCCTTCTTCGCCGGCGGGGTGAAGACAACGAGGAGGTTGAGGATGAGAAACACCACGCCAATGCCGATCTGCGGGATCCACATGTTGAACGGCGTCACGGCATTGACGCCCGGCCCGGCAGTCTTGTAGTAGAACGCCGCCTGGATGAACAGGGGCAAGCTGAGGGTGTTCCACACGAGGTACTGCTTGCAGGCACTTTCACACGGAACGCCGAAGGCGTACGGCCCGAGCACGATCATGATGAACAGCAGACCGACGACCCGCGCAAAGAACGTTTGGAACTCGCTCGTCTCCGTGTGAAGTAGGCGATCGGAGACTCCGGACCGTAGAAGAAGTTGACCATCGGGAACATCGTGAACCCAAAGCCGCCGTAGACGGCGGCCATGAGCATGCAGAAGGTGGAGGCGCTGATCATCGCAATCACGCGGGGGGAATTGAGAATTTTTCACCCTCTTCACAACACTGGGGTGGGCTGGACACAAGAGAATTTCAGGAGGAGGAAAAGAGAATTTAAAGTCTCTCGCACACACAACAGGCAAAGCGCAGACGACGGCTTCTATCATAGAAGCCGTCGTCCTCACAGGAAAAGAAAAACTCGGCCCGGAGCTGCATGCAGAAAGAAAGAAAGAAAAGATGGAACCCAACTGGAGCTGCAGCGCCGGCCATCCTGTCCAGGCTGCCCGAGCTGGTGCGCGTGCGCGGCAGCGGTTGCTACTTTGTGACGTCCCTGGCGGTTGCTACTTTTTGACGGCCAGCCACCGCTCCGTTCGGATGATGAATTCTTTTGTGCACGGCGTGTCGCACAGAGTGTCTCAGTCAGCGCCTGCCAAAGGAGCAGCTCCTTTGGTAGCTGCTCCCTGTGAGTCATGGCAACCGACAAGGCTGCGCGTGCGCGCGCCGCTGCGTGCCGTCTCGACATACTCAACGCGGATCCGGGCCAAATCCGCGGCGGCACCGGAGCGCATTACGGTGGCGGCTGGATGCTCACCAACTCGCATGTGGTGGGCGCTGACGCCGGGAACCTGAAGCGCATCCGCCTGACGTTCTCGACCGTGGTGAGCGGTCGTTCTGCTACCAGTTTGGCTCACGTCAGAGGAGAGGGTCCTCTGCCATCACGTCAGAGGAGACGGTCCTCCCTCCAGATCCAGAGCTAGGTTTCTGTCATCTCGTTGCCCGAGGCGGTGGCAACACCTGCGGGGGCGCATCCGGTGCCCCCGTGTACGGCGCTGACCATCGCCTCATCGGCATCCACTTTGCGGGTCGCCCGCCGTACCCAGGGTTGGCCGTGCGGTTTGCCCATGTCGCCGGCCTCCTCCATCAGCTGCAGAAACCTATCACCAAGCTGCGCCGCATGTATCTGACGCAGGGGCGGACTTGTAAGGCGAGGGCGGCCGAGTTTGACAGAGCCAAAAATGCCTGCCTCAAGGGCTGCGCCTCTCTGCTCAGCTGGAGGTGTAAATAAATAAATAAAGAAAACGGACAAACTCTGAGACGAGATGGGATTTAGGGACGTGTGTCCCCGCCCTGCACGATCTTGGTGTGAGGGATCTTCAATCCGTGTCCCCTCACCCCTCGTCACAACCCGACACGGAAGAGCGGCAAGAGTTGGGGCTGCGGCTACGGCTGCGGCTACGAGAGGGGCCGGGGTCGCGGGAGAGCCGCTGCGCCGCGTGGACGCGCCTACACCGCTCTTGCTCCGCTCGCCACCTCTCGCAAAGGTCCAAAGTCATAGCCATCACCTCCTCCGGCAAGTCCTTTTCGCCTATCTTGCCGTCCCTCCAATCCTGGAAGAGCTCGTCGTCATAGCCGTATTGCATCACAGCCTGCTGCACTGCGTCGTGTACAACCCCTGCCACCCTATCCCGCGCCTCGGCGTCGGAAAAGTATTGGTCGAGCTCGGAGTCATACTCGGAAGCAGGCGCAGATGGCCGCGGTGATTTGGCAGGCGGCGAGGAGGGGGAGGGGGAGCGCGGCGGTGCGCGCTCGTGGCTCCCGCTGGTGCCAGAAGGGCCAGCGCCCAGCGCGCTCAGCCTGTTCTTGTTCACCTTGGGAGAGGTGGGTGGGGGTCCACCTCCCTTGGGTGCGGGCTGGCGGTCAGGCTTGCGCTTGACCGCCTTGCCCGGCGGCTTGCGGCCATGGTTCCTCATGGTGAACCTGTCCGGCATGCCGCCCTTCCCAACCCTGGTCCACCCCTCGGGCGACTCGTTGGGCTGGGGTTGCTGCACCTGTTGGTGCTGCGGGTGTGCCTGCGGTGCTGCTGCCGGAGCTGCAGCGGCGGCAGGCGGTGCTGCGGGCGGTGCCGCGGCGGAAGTGGCAGCAGGCACAGGCTGCGGTGGGGCACTGCCCTCCTTGGCCTGCTGCCGCTCCCTGTCCCTCTCCCACTGGGACTGGGGCTGGACAATGAACTGCTTGCCCGTGGGCGTCGGGTTGACGCTGAAGCTCCACCAGTTGTTCTCCACGGCGAGCCGCGAGAGGATGCGAATCATCGCCTCGTCTTGCGGCGCCACCGCCTCTCCTGTGGCTTGCGCGCACAGTTTGAGCCTGGCCGCAACGGACGGGCCATCGCGAGCGTCGGCCATGGCCCCGTTTGGCCGTTTCCGTAAAAGTTGTAGGTGTACTTTCCGCCAGGTCTCTAAATTGTTTAAGACAAATTTATGCGACATGTGCACACACATAGACTCCCTCTTCCTCTTCTCCCAGTAAGCTAAAAGTTCGTACGTACACATACAAAAACATGCGAGAGAGAGACCCAAGGCCATGTGAAATGCAGGGGCCACCGCGCGTGCCGCCTCAGGTGCAGCACACCATGACTCAACGAGAGCTGTTTCTCGCGGGCAGCGTATCTAGAGCCGCTGTACAGCGCCAAGCCGTCGCGCTTCATGTTCTCTAGGCCGTCTCGTCGATGCCGCAGGCCAAGAGCAAAGAGTCCAGTACCAGCCTGCCCTCGTCGGAAGCGCTGAAGCCGTGCTTCACCTGCAGCTGCGACATCCGCGACAAAACTTCTTTGCCCGCTCGGCCCGGTAGTGCTTCGGCTATGCGGCTCCAGCCCGCGCCGTTGCGAAACATCAGAAGGAGGACCAGATCTTCGTCGGGGCGCCAAGCGACGTGGCGCTGCGCCGCCTCCATCTCCCGCTCCGCCGTCGCTACCTCAGGCTCCGCCGCCCCCACAGGCGCCAGCTCGACTATCACGCAACGATGCGAACCTCCGAGAGTCACGTTGGAGACTTCCGAGAGGATGGCCATGCCGAATAGTGAGCTGACGGCGTGTGTTTGGTAATCCCTTTTGCGGATGGCGGCGTGCCTACCTTCCACCCGCGCCGAATTCCAGCCCAGGAGTGTTGAGCCGATTCCTCGCTGACGGCCGCGCCGTTCGACGCGCCGCGCCCGGAGGCGGCCCGATCGCTCGAGAGGGTCGACGCGGCACGCCCAGAGCCGCGCGGCGCGCTCGGCGACCCGCTCGTTGAGGCGTACGGCGCCGCCGCAATCGACAGAAAATGGCGACGACAGCGGGCACGCACGCGGGCCCCCAGGGCGGGCTCGCCCCGGCCGCGGGTAGCGGAGAGGAGACCCAGTCACCGGGCAGATCGACCGCCTCGAGCCGATCGCCGGCCGCGCCGTCGCCGCCGCCCAACCTTGCCGCTTCGCGCCCCAGTACGCCGCCGCAGTCCCGCCCGCCGCAGCAGCCCCGCCAGACGCCGAAGCTGCTCCAGCGTGGGTCCCGACGGGGCGCCGGTGTCGCGCGGCAGGGCCACCCCCTCGCCTCCGACTCGCCGCCGTACGCCGCCGCCGGCCGTCACCCTCCTCTGGCACCCGCGCCTCCGCCCGCTGTGGCAGTTCAACAGATCCAGCCCAGCGTCCTCAACGTGTCGATTGGGGACTGCTCGTTCGTTCCGGCCGAGATACTAGGCGGTGCTGCCGTGCACTGGCGCCAGCGAGCTCCATTCAAATCCCGCGCGCGCGATCGGCAGTCGAGTTACAACCCGCAGCTGTGCTGTGTGCGCGGCGCGCGCACTCGAAACGTGGTTCGGCGATCTCTCGGCGACCACTCGTCGACTCGCGCTCGGACGCGAGGTGTGCGCTCGCCTGCCTCCCCCGGGAAGGACACGGCCATTTTCAGCGAGATCTGTGGAATCATCCTCACCACCCCCTGTCCTCACGCCACCCAACCCGTCCGGCTGCTGCCATACTGGGACGTGAGTGCAATATTTGTGCTGCCCTCGCCATCCGACGCGTGTGCTCCGCTCCCCGCAGGCGAGGATCGCCATCGCGCACCAACACGCTTCGTTCGGGAGGCGCGCGGCGCGACCCGCGTTGCGAGATCGTCGGCGGAGCCCGCGTGCTGGCCCTCTCCGGGACCGCCGCCGGGGCCCAGAGGGCGCAGATTCGGCCCACCAGGGTCCAAGAGGGCGGTTCTGACACCGCCAAGCGGTGCTTTCGTGTGGACCCCGCGAGCTCGCGTTCATCCCTTCAAAAATATTTATTCGCCCGCAGTTTGCCTCCAGTGCCTCTGTGCCGCGGAGGCGCGGGGCAGGACCTTTTTAAACCGCACTCTCAAACATCCGCGGCGCACCAGTCGCAGTATATGGAGCCGGACAGCACGCAGCGGAGTATCACTCGCACGGCCCGTGGCACCTCCGTGCGGCCGCGACCGCGGCGAAGCGACAGAGGAGAGACGAGAGCGGCGGCTGCAGCGTGGCACGAGGGGTACAGTGACGGGAGTCGTTCGAGCTTGCCCTTGAGGACGGAGTTGGTTTTCGCCTGCGCGGCGGGCGAGAGACGAGCTCGTGAGACGGCGGCGCGGGCCGAGCGCCGCGCTGCGGCTCGGTGGTTATGCCGCGATCGCGGGCGACACAGCGAGCGCGGAGCGTCGGGATGGAGAGGTGGGAGCGAGAGCGCGCGCGTCGGCCGTCTCGGGCCGGAGCGAGTCGTGCTGACCTCAGCGCACGCTCGCGGCGCCTCGAGGCCGCGCGGCGACGTGCAGGAGACGGCTTTTGCGGCCGCCGTCGAGGCGCTGTCGAGGCGCCGACTTTGCCGCGCCCGTACTCCACAACGGCGATTCGAATTCGGACGAACCCAGGGTGTGCGAGGGCCGCGACGCCGAGGCCGGCACGGGACGACCGAACGCGACGGCCGCCGACCAACCACGCAGCCGCAATCACAGAATCGGCTCAACACTCCCTTCGGCGCGAGTGGGTGGTGATGACCGAGTTCAAGGGCCGGTCCGCAAATTGCGGTTGAATTTTTCTCTTTGCCTTCGATGTTATGAAACAAACGCAAGGCGGACATGGCATATCGCTCTCGGACCCACAGACATCCCGCACACCCGCCGCCCTCGCGCGCGCCCACCCCGGCCGGGAGAAAGGGGAGTGACAGTTTGGGACGGCGACAGCCCGAGTATTTTTTCTCTTTACTCTTACTTTGTCACTCTTACCAAGGAGAACAAAGGAGGGATCTGATGCGCGGCATTCATTCACAGATCACTTACTACTCGTGCGAGTACCGTTTGTTTGTTGGATGGCCTCCTTCCTTGCTTGGCACCTCCCCTCAACCAGTCTTTTCTTCAGTCGCGCCGGGCAGTAAAATCGCCCCACACTCCAGTTCCAGTTCAATGACATGCCGCTCCCACCTGGCGCTCGGCGTGCTTCCCGGGCCGCAGCCGCAGTCCAGCAGGTGGACAAGGCGGCTTGGCTGCTCGACGGCTTCAGCCCTGCGGCCGAGGCCGGGCTATGCTGCTCAGCCCGAGGTAGGCAGCGGCCGAGGTGGTGTGCCACTGCAATCCACTGATTTCTATAGGGCTTGGTGGACGCCGGCGAGACGGTGCTTCAGCAGATCTCGACGTACTGGGAGGTTGCAGCAAAGACATTCGCAAAAGCCTGCGGCGTTGCTGTCGGCTGGTCCTGGTCCATCGCCCTCAAGGACACGTTTGGGGAGGAGCTGCCGGGTCCCCTCGCCTCGTTTGCTGACATCATCTACGCGGTGCACCTGCCCGCCAGCCGCCAGACGATGAGCCATCCCTAGTCTGGCCCCGCCTATTGGCGATAATCTGAAATCTCTTCCTCGGCCCCTCAACGCTTTGCACGTTGCCAGGTGGCCATCACCCTTCTTACTCCCTGGATGATCACAACCATCAACCGGCACCAGCGCGACCCGCGCGGTGATGTTGAGTTTGGCCTGTTCGGCCGGCACTCGCGCGCTCTGCTGCTCGCCATCCAGCCGATGATCCTCGCGTGGGCGTGGAAGGACGCATTAGTCACCTCCCTCTGGAAGCAACTGCCAAAGGTGGAGCCGGTGTGCGCTGCCTGCAACGCCACGTTGTGTTCGTGGCTCGCTCCCACTCCCCGTGGCTGCAAGCAGGCGCGACTCCTGGCCTGCCGCTTCGTCTTTGCCGTTGCTGCGACAACAGCCGTCGCTGCGGTGATGCGGTTTCGCGGCATCACGGTCCGCTATGTTGGTGGCGCTCACAGCGTTCGCTTCCCGCTTCAGACCTTTTGGCATGCCACAGGTCCAACAAGCCAAGGCGCAGCGCCGCTCGGCCGTCGAGCAGGACTACGCACTCGTCCTGATCAACATGCTCGCCGGAGCGTTTGGCCTCTTTTTGGCGTGGTGCTGGAACGAGACCGCGGCGACCCTCTCCGCAGTCTTGCTAGAGAATTGGGTGATGAGTCCCAGCTGGGTCAAGGGCGCCGAGGTGGCCACGCTCTGCGCGTACGCGACCGCCCTCACCGCTCTAGCGGCGTGGGCCATCACGCGGCTCGGCTCGCACGCGCAAGACCTGCGCGACGCGGTGTCGAGCCGGCGAGAGAGCCTCCTCGACCAGAGCCTGCCGCTATGGTGTGCGCGCACCTCGCCAGCCCCTCTGCGGCCGTCAGGGAGGGGAGCAGCACGGACGCGCAGATCATTTCGAGCGCGGGTGATAGGGCAGACTTTATCGACCTCTTGTCGATCTCCCTCGGCTACATGGTTGGGTGGGCGTGGTCCGACGCGGCGAAGGAAGAGCGCCCCCGCCATCCCCAGGCCTCGGATGGGGTAGATAGCCCACCCCACCCAACCTTCCTCCCCGCGCCTCCAACAAAGGTGCTATTTCTCGAGGCATTCATCTTTTCGGACGCCGCGGCCTTCTACGGCGCCTACGTCGTGGCGATCACGGCCGCGGAGGTGCTGTACACGAGCCACTTGGCGAGGCTACTCGACAACCCACAGAGCCCCGCCGGGCTGAAGCAGTTCTCGACGACGCTCCACACCGCGCTAGGCTTCATGGTTGTATGTCCCTGGGGCGGGACTCCGTGGAGCCCGTGGCACTCCTCGACCCGCCGGGATTCTGTTCTGTAGGTGGGGTGGGCGTGGAAGGAGTACATGCACTTTCTCATCGAGCGGATCCCGTCCGGGAGCGGGCGCATCTTCGGGCAATACTTCCAGGCCCTCACCTTGTCGATTGCTGCGTGCGTGATCTACCACAAGCTGAGAATGCACGAAGGCCGTGTGGCGTCTCAGGAGGCCAACGCGGAGCAATCTAGCTCCGGCTGAGGCGTGAGCGGGTGGAGGCTGGAGCTGGGACACGCTCCTGAGGAGTTGTGTGTCAGAGCTGAGCGGCCGTGAGCGCTGAGGCAAGCGCTCCAGAGTCGGCCCGTCTCCGGGTATGTCTCGGCGACGGCGGGACGTGGCGTGGTCCGCATGGACTCGAGCGGGCTCGGGACCCGCCCCTGAGCTGCGGCCGGCTCCACAGCCAACCACCCGTGCTGGTTGGATAGAGTATTTAAACTGAGTATTCAATCATACCGTGTACAGACAACACTCAACAGAGATCGCATATAAGGTATAAGCTGCACACCGCTGCTGTCGCGTACGTACGCTACGAGGCCCCATGTCGCATGTCAACCCACACGTTCCAGTGCCATGCGCTGTCCCTCCACCCACACACGACACACACTCATGACGCCCCCGCGCTCTCAAGAGCTGCACCCGCCCCTCGCTACGTCGGCGCGCCGCCCCGCTGCACCTCGTCGATCGCGCCGATGACGAGCTTGATCTTCGCCTTTAGCCTCGCCGCACGGTCAGTCAGCTCGTCCGCCGCCGCGCTCAGCCGCGCCTCGCGCGCGCTGCTGAACCGGACGGCCTCCTCCAGCGTCATCTGCCCAGAGAGGAGGGAGCAGCGGGCGGAGGGAGCGTGGCGCCTCTCGCAGCTCTCGTTGGCGCGACATCCGAATCTCGAGGCGAGGGTCTTGAGGGGCGTAGAGGCGCACGTGGCGAAGAAGGGGCTCTCACAGGAGCCTACCGCGGGAGTCTCAAGGGCGAGAGGTGTCACACGCCTGCGCGTGGAAGCCGAGCCCGACACTCACGTACACCCACGATGTGTCGGGTCTGCAGCAGAGGGAGCGGTGGCGGTGGCGGCGGGTCGGCCGGCAAAAACCTGTGGAGACAGAAGGCGGCAGCGGCAGGCAGGCAGGCGGCGGCGGCGGCGGCGGTAGTGGGTGGCGGAAGTTGTGCGTCGGGCATGCACACATGCTCGCATCGACGTAAAAGTCACAGCCGAGGTTGACCTGGTTAGCGGGCGGGCGGCGCTCAGTCATGCGTCGACGGCCTTGCGACGGCGCGGCGTCCGTGTCGCCATGGAGTGGACTGTCAGGGAGTGGAGCCGGAGAGGCACCTTTGTCTTGAGCGAGTGCAGCTGCTCGTCCAGCAGCATCGTCATGTTGTTGCGCAGCTCCAGGCAGTGCGCGATGCGCTCGTACAGCGCGTCGCGCCGCTCGAGCACCTGCTGCAGGTCTGACTTGAGCTGCTCATTGACCAGGTGCTCGAGCGCGGCGGTGCGCTGCGCGGCGGTGCGCTGCTGCTCCGCTGCAGCCATGTGCGTCTCTCCTGCCGCTGGTGAAGAAAAAGAAAGAGAGAAAGCAAACGGCAACCGATGGGAGAACGGCACGCCGCCACCACACAGGGATTTTAAGGAGAGGAGTGTGATGCGCTAGCCGTCGCCTACCCTAGGGAGTCTGCCTCTTCCTATCTCTCTTCGCAGTCTCTCTCCGATTCTCGCTTCAACCTTCGTGCCACCTCGCGGCCGTCCCACTCTCGTCGCTCTCTCCCTTGTCACTTCCTCCTCTGTCGCGTCGTTCTCTTCTGTCTCGTCCTGCGGCGCCGCCGCCTGCCGGTCCCTTGTTCTCGCGGCTTCTTTCGCCTGTCGGCGCAACTCCGTCCTCCTCGCGGCGTATCCTGGCCCCTCGAGTCTATCGAGCTCCCCTCGCGCAAGGACCACATTTCTGACTCCCACTCCGAGCATTTGCCTACAGGTCATGTTGTTGCTCAGGTCCACTCTCTCTTCGAACACTCGTGCCTCTACGGATGATGCCGGCGCTGGAGTCCCCTTCGGATGCATCGTGACATCTGACAACTGAATTTCCACTGGTTCGTCCTCCTCTGAGTCATCTTCCCCGTCCTCCTTCCGCTCAGCTCTTCGCTCGGTACGTTCGGTGTGACTCACCCTCCATGCCGTGAACAGGCGCTTTATCCACCCTATATTCTTCTCTCGTTCCTCTGCCCGTGCCTTGGTCTTGTCGTTGTTTCGCACCCATGTCTGTATGGCAATCGAGGCTGCCTTCCCCACTACCTGTAGTTCGCTCGTCACCTCTCCCGCGAGCTCCCTTCTCTTTCTTTCGGGTATGGAGTCCGTGAGTGCGGGTAGCGTGCAGGCAATCACGGGCGCTATTTTGTCGTACTCCTCTTCGGCGAGCGCCCCAAATCTAGACCCTTTCGCCTTTAAGGAGGCTGCCCTCGCTCGTCTCAGGAATGTGGCGGTGTCTTTTGAGTCCGGCGCCTCCCGTTCGACTCTTGCTGTCGCCCTCGCTGTGTGTTTATCGAGCTTCCGCATGAAGTGACGCGCCTCTTCCTTATTTCCAGCGCAGCTGCCGCTCAGTATGTGCGCCAACGACGCCTGTGGTGGCTCACTGTCTTCTTGTTTCCAGTCGTCCCAGTCTGTCAGTTCCCCGCGTCTCCTCCTTGCCTCGCGCGCCTCTTTTGTGAACTCATCCCTAGCCGCTTTGCACGCTCTGCATCCCCAGAACGCACTTCTCGTGGCGGGGCCCCTTATTCCCCGTTTCTTTTCCCCCTCTAGAATACGCCTGTGGTGTGCCCCATGTGGCACCCCGACCTGTTGTCTCACCCTGGCCCCCAAGATCGTTTTGGTCGTCACATTGTGATCCCCGACGTCGTCAAATGTCGCCCGCCTGTCCTTCCCCCCGTTCTCGTCTGGTAATCTCATCTTATTATCCCATCGATGCTTGAGGCTGGCCACTGCCACTTCGCTCCACAACCGTGGATACCCATCACTGAGCCGACGATGCTACGGGTAGCCCCAGGGTGGCGCCCACCCCCATACCCTCGGGCACTTGCCTGCGCCCTCGCGCGCTAGCCCACGCCCTGCCCCACAAGATCTCACTCCATCCCGGCCTGCGGCATACCTCGGCACCCCCTTGCACGGAATTTCAAAACGCCCAGGTACCCTGCTCAGACCGGCGAAGCCCCACACAGTCCCACGCAGTCGCGCACACTCCGGCGTGCGCGCGGGCGTGCGCGGGCGTGCAGGCGCAGGCAAGTGCCCGAGGCGCGGGCGCGCGCGGGCGGGCGCGGGCGGGGCGCGGCGTGGGCGCGGGCAGGCGCGGCGCGGGCACGTGGGCGGGACATGGGCGGGCGCTGGGCTTGCACCGCCGCATCTTCCGCATCACGAGTGACGAGAACGGTCCGCCGGCGCGCGCTGTATTGATTTCGATAGTAATGGGGCAGCAGGGGACAGGATAACGCTCACTTAGGCGGTCTTACCATACAACCGGAAAACGTTTTCGCTACACACTGGCCAGGGGCCATACACGTCATACCGCGGTCCCTTCATGCGCTCCTGAAGCCCTGTCATGTGCGCGGCAAAGCGTGTGATGGCGGACAGGAGCGAAAAAGAGCCCCGCCATGCGGTTGCAAAACATTTCTTCCGTGAACGCATCTCCCTAATTAGGTGCTCATTGCGTCCACGGTAGTGCTGAATGAACAGGTTGTCCATCGACTCCTCACATGTCAGCTCACCGCCCGTTGGCTTCTTGTGCTCACAATACATGTGGGGAACTCCGACGTACGCCTTGTCACCCATACCATATTCAAAAGGGTATAGCTGAGCTAGGAACTCCTTCGCGTACCAATGCTGTGCCGAATCATGCCGGACACCCATGAAGAGCCCATTGTAATCGATTGGGAAACCGCACATGGTGATTGTATAGTCAAACTTTAGCACGTACTCCTTGTACTTGCCTGATCTCACACACCGCTGGAGAAAGCGATTTTTGGGGCAGCAAATTGTCAAAGGAGCACCATCTTTGATCCACAGCACACGCTCGTGATGGAACTCAGTGTGGTTGTACTCCCACAGTCGCAGTGCCGGATCGAGGAAGTTCACGTGCCGTGCGAGGGAATAGATTGTCGGCCGGACCTGCTCTGAGAATGTGCCATAGCTGATGCCAATGTTCTTCATTTCGTGCTGAGTAGGATATCCCACTGCATAGTGCATGGCTGCAAGAAAGTTCCGCTTCTTGCGCTGGTGGGCAGCGCTTGCATCCGGGCTGTCGTTGACATCGAACAGAAGCACCTTTGTGTCTTTCTCGTAGTAGCACGGGATGTAATCATACATGGCACAGAATGCATAATTGACCGCACAAGGTTCGTATGATGTGCAATCCTTGAGGCTGCGGTGGAATCCTGGCACATCCTCCCACGAAAAGGCGTCTTCCCAGCGGCGATTCTCGCTTGCGCTGTCGTATTCGTGTGGCCAAAGCTTGAGCGGGTCCGCGAGAGAAGCTGAGCTTGGATTGTGGGCCCAGTACGGAGTTGGATCCGGCGCATATGATAGAGTGTTGGTCGGATCCAGCTGGAAGACAGGCCGCATCGCAGCACCAGCAGCTCTACGACACAACTCCCGGCCGGGTCGGCAAATCGAAAAATCCAAAAAAGCGAGGTTACTAACTAAGGTAATTAACTTCGACTGCCCTCATAGGCATGTGCAAAATGTGGGGCGGCACTACATGGGTGCTCCTTTGGAGATCATACAAGCCATGCTCTCCAGGAAGACTGGTGTGGCTGGTGAGCAGGGTGGCAAAATGCTAGGTGCCTACGTCTACAACCTAAGCACACAGGGGGCAGCTTGCCCGCAGCCTATTCAGGAACAGGGGGTGCTTCCTTTTCTACAGTTCAACTTGGAGCACTACCAAGCACAGCCATCCCCACATCCAGGGACAGAAGTGCTGAGGCATGCTGTCAACTTTGCCAGGGTGCCTGCTAGTAGCCATGTCCATAGTAGCCATGTCCATAAACGGCACATGATCCACCGCTAACTGCTTCATTGTCTGGCCATAGGAGCTGCAGCAGAAGCTCAGTGAGGAGGCTCCATCACCTGGTCTCTTGATGGCCCCTACTCAGCAGCAGCAGCAGCATTCACCTGGACTTGTCCTCAGGCCGCCCAGGCCGCCGCAGCATGGTGGCAGAGACTGTATCAAGAGGTGTTTAGGGGGGGGCAGCTGGGGCAGCAGCGGGGGCCGGGGCAGCGGGGGCTGGGGCAGCAGCGGGGGCCGGGGCAGCAGCGGGGGCTGGTACAGCAGCGGGGGCAGCAGCGGGGGCAGCAGTGCGGGCAGCCAGCAGCGGGGGCAGCAGCAGCAGCAGCAGCAGCAGCAGCAGCAGCAGCAGCAGCAGCAGCAGCAGCAGCAGCAGCAGCAGCAGCAGCAGCAGCAGCAGCAGCAGCAGCAGCAGCAGCAGGCAGCAGCAGCAGCAGCAGCAGCAGCAGCAGCAGCAGCAGCAGCAGCAGCAGCAGCAGCAGCAGCAGCAGCAGCAGCAGCAGCAGCAGCAGCAGCAGCAGCAGCAGCAGCAGCAGCAGCAGGCAATCACGCCAGCCACATATGTCACAATTGTGGCTGATCTGGCATGGTACTCCCCCTGCAGGACAATCACTGTCACACAACCACGCCATCAGTATGGGGACATGTTGTCCTCAGTTGTCCACACGGTTGCCTGCGCTGCTGGTCTACTGCCAACTGCCAACTTCAGAGCTAACGTCAATGCTGCCTGCCCAGTTGTTGCAATTGATAAAGCTTCTCGCCGAGTTCTGAATGACATCCAATCGCCGACTGGACTGAGAGAGAATGGTTGGCCATGCCAAAATACCACTCTATTGGATGCTGGCCTTCAGACCCCGGACAAGTGCCTTCACCTTCTTGTCACGCTTTCAGCGGCTGGACAAGCACAGCCTCCGCAGCAGCTCGGAGGTGGGCTGGGTGGTGGCAGCAGCGGCAGCGGACTGGGCGGCGGCGGCGGCGGAGGCGGCGGAGGCGGCGGCGAAGGTGCGGACAAGGAGGAGGAGGCAAAGCTCAGTGGTGACGGGGATGGCGGCAGCGATGGCGGCGCGCCTTTACCGCAGCCTTCTCAGCAGGGCAGCGGCAGCAGTTATACAAGCTGCTTCCCTCCTCACATCTCTGATCTGATCACCAACCGCCTCCCGCCACACGGGATGCGGCAAAGGCAAGACCCTGCCATATCCTCTCGCATTCGCCACGCCTATGGCAACTTCATCCGGGGAGGGGCAGGCTTTGTCGATGCTGCAGCAAATCCCCGCGACCCACGTGGTAGAGGCTCCCGCGGGCGCTTGCTTGCCATCACAGATTTGCGAGCAGGGCAGCTCGAAGTCAGCAGCAAGGTGCGTACTGCCAGATCGCGAGACGGCCCTGGTGAGACTCCAGGCTTTGAGGACGGCGAGGAGGGGCTTGCTGAGGATGCTCAGCTTCAGGGTGTTGCAGGTGGTGGCACGGCTGGCGGTCGCGCTTCCCGCACGCAGCAGCAGCAGCAGCAGGAGGGGGGGCAGCAGCAGCAGGCCAAAACGCCTGCTGGCTATGTATTGGGGACAGCCGGGTTACGGCAGACAACTAATGATGCGCAGAACATCGTCGGCTGGCATGTCCAGGTTGTGTGGTGGGATGAGGACGACCACACTGATGACACCGGGACTTGGCAACCAGGCATTGTCGTGCAGCTTGTGCCGGGAGTTCCAGACCAGCAGATGCGTATCTTCTACCCGGCTGATGGGTGGGATGAAGTCATGGACTTGGACGAACCCACTGTTGCATGGCGGAAAAAGGGGTCGCGAGCTGGCCCTAAGTCATGCCCAGACAGGTGTGACCTAGAGGAGGTCAAAGAGATGCTCTCGGGTCTTGATGGTGATTAAATGTGTGTAAAAGGCTGTGTAGGGGGTAACACATGCTTCTCTCACAGCAACCTGCCGGAAGTGCCACACAGCGCCACACTGTGCGGCGTAGTGCGGCGTAGTGCGGCGTAGTGCCGCGTGCGCGCACGTGCGCACACGTGCGCACACGTGCGCACACGTGCGCGCGCGTGCGCGGGCGTGCGCGGGCGTGCGCGGCGTGCGCGGGCGTGCGCGGGCGTGCGCGCGCGTGCGCGCGCGTGCGCGCGCGTGCGCGGCATGCGCGGCCAGGGCGCAGGCAAGTGCCAGAGGGTATGGGGGTGGGCACCACCCTGGGGCTACCCGTAGCATCGTCGGCTCAGTGATGGGTATCCCGTCCCGCCACCCCTGCCGTGTGCGACCCCGGCCTCACTGTCTTTCGATATTGCTCGAACACACGGGCAGCGCCACGACTCACAAAAATATGCCATGTCCGCCTTGCTTTTGGTGGTGTTTCAGTGTTGAAAAAAGAAAAATCTCTTCAAGAAAAATCCACAAGTACTACCAACCGCCGGTCGAGCCTCCCTCCGATACAAGGACTTTGGTACCACCATCTCTGAGCCGCGCACGTCTGCCGAATGGGCAGCCCCGACCGCCCGTCCTCTCCCACGGACGACTCGGGCAGCACGCTGACCTCGACGGGCACGTCGGCGGGCAGCACGGCCGTCATGTCTGCGCTGGAGGAGCTGCCGCCGGGCCGCTGGTCCATCCGGCGCTCGTTGGGGATCCGGCGCTCGTTGGGGATCATGCGGCGACGCGGATCTCCCGCCGCGCGGCGACACGCCTCGTACGACGCGCCCACCTCCGGCGTCGCCGAGCGCTTCGTCGCTGAGCTGCGGGCGCGGCGCGCCGAGCGGCTCGCGCGTGAGCGGAGGCAGGCGCAGGACGGCGCGCTGGTGCACGACGAGGCGCACGGGTGGGACTGGCTGGTGGTGCACCCGCACTCGCGCCGCATGGCCCTCTTCGACCTCCTCGTCTTCGTCTGCGTCTCCGTCACCGCCGTCTCTCTCCCTCTCGAGGTCGGCTTCTCCATCGCAGCGACGC
>NW_005197803.1:319487-412258 GCF_000372725.1 Emiliania huxleyi CCMP1516 | reverse complement strand
GGGCGGGAGATATGGGGAGATATGGGGAGATATGGTCAGCCTACGTGCTGAGGACGCCGACCTCGGGGCGGGAGATATGGGGAGATATGGGGAGATATGGGCAGCCTACGTGCTGAGTACGCCGACCTCGGGGCGGGAGATATGGGGAGATATGGGGAGATATGGGCAGCCTACGTGCTGAGTACGCCGACCTCAGGGCGGGAGATATGGGGAGATATGGGCAGCCTACGTGCTGAGTACGCCGACCTCAGGGCGGGAGATATGGGGAGATATGGGGAGATATGGGCAGCCTACGTGCTGAGGACGCCGACCTCAGGGCGGGAGATATGGGGAGATATGGGGAGATATGGGCAGCCTACGTGCTGAGGACGCCGACCTCGGGGCGGGAGATATGGGGAGATATGGGGAGATATGGGCAGCCTACGTGCTGAGGACGCCGACGTCAGGGCGGGAGATATGGGGAGATATGGGGAGATATGGGCAGCCTACGTGCTGAGTACGCCGACCTCGGGGCGGGAGATATGGGGAGATATGGGGAGATATGGGCAGCCTACGTGCTGAGGACGCCGACCTCGGGGCGGGAGATATGGGGAGATATGGGGAGATATGGGCAGCCTACGTGCTGAGTACGCCGACCTCAGGGCGGGAGATATGGGGAGATATGGGGAGATATGGGCAGCCTACGTGCTGAGTACGCCGACCTCAGGGCGGGAGATATGGGGAGATATGGGGAGATATGGGCAGCCTACGTGCTGAGTACGCCGACCTCGGGGCGGGAGGACGGTCTCGTGTGCAGCGTCTTCAGAGCACCGCGTGAAGACGAGGGGGAGTACAAGTGAATACGGCGGAAGTACGTGCCTCTCGGGCGCTGTTGGGGGCACATGAACACGCCTTCCGCTTCTAGACAGCGAGCCGAGCGTGGGCGGTGCGCAGCCCTCCTCGACCGAGCAGAGGTCGCCCTCCTCCTCGTCGCGCACGCGCGCGCACAGCGCCTCCTTGGCGACGAAGGTGCCTGGGAGGAGAGGGCGGAGGCGGAGGGGTGGAGGCGGAGGGGTGGAGGGGTGGAGGGGTGGAGGGGTGGAGGGGTGGAGGCGGAGGGGTGGAGGGGTGCAGGGGGTAGAGGCGGCGGCGGAGGGTGGGGGCGGGGAAGGCGGCGGTGGAGACGGCGGAGGCGGCGCCGGAGGCGGCGGAGACGGATGGGGTGGGGATGGAGGAGATCTCACCGCCGCCGTCTTCGGAGTAGTAAGCGGTGAGCCAGGTGCCGTCGGGGTAGAGGGGGTCGTCGAGGCAGAGAGAGAGCGATCCCGCGAGGTACCTGCAAACACGGGAGATGCGGGGAGATGCGGGGAGAGGCGGGGAGGTGTGGGGAGATGTGGGGAGGTGTGGGGAGGTGTGGGGAGGTGTGGGGAGATGCGGGGAGGTGCGGGGAGGTGTGGGGAGGTGTGGGGAGGTGTGGGGAGGTGTGGGGAGGTGTGGGGAGGTGTGGGGAGGGTGGGGGAGGTGTGGGGAGGTACCCGCAAGCGAATGGGACCGAGGGGAGAAGGAATGGGGCCGAGGGGAGAAGGAATGGGAGCGAGGGAAAGCGGAATGCGACGGGCGGCGGGCGTGTGAGGGCCTGTGTGTGTTGGAGTGCTGCCGAGAGAGATGGGGAGGTGCTCCTTCCGTGGGGGAGAGGGAGGGGGGGAGAGGGGCGGGTCGGCGGCGGCGCGCACCACACGCATCCATAAAAGTGGCAGATGTAGACCCACACCAGCAGCGTCACCGCGACGCGCGTGAATGGGGAGCGCATGACGGCGCCCAGCAGCGGCAGCTTCTTCAGCTGGTGGGTGAGGCGGCGGAAGCGGAGGATGCGCAGCACGCGCACCATGCCGATCGCCTGCAGCGCCGGCGACGTGCCCATCAGCCCGTACGGCAGCGACGCGAGCAGGTCGGGGACAAAGTAGGTGCGGAGGTAGCGGCGGGCGATGCGGCGGAGGCGGAGCTCGGGGTAGCCGCGGTGCATCGAGCCGTGCACGAACTGCAGCGCCACGTCGATCAGGAATACCGTGGACATGAGCACGTCCACGATGCGGAGCGGCGGCGTCGCTGCGATGGAGAAGCCGACCTCGAGAGGGAGAGAGACGGCGGTGACGGAGACGCAGACGAAGACGAGGAGGTCGAAGAGGGCCATGCGGCGCGAGTGCGGGTGCACCACCAGCCAGTCCCACCCGTGCGCCTCGTCGTGCACCAGCGCGCCGTCCTGCGCCTGCCTCCGCTCACGCGCGAGCCGCTCGGCGCGCCGCGCCCGCAGCTCAGCGACGAAGCGCTCGGCGACGCCGGAGGTGGGCGCGTCGTACGAGGCGTGTCGCCGCGCGGCGGGAGATCCGCGTCGCCGCATGATCCCCAACGAGCGCCGGATCCCCAACGAGCGCCGGATGGACCAGCGGCCCGGCGGCAGCTCCTCCAGCGCAGACATGACGGCCGTGCTGCCCGCCGACGTGCCCGTCGAGGTCAGCGTGCTGCCCGAGTCGTCCGTGGGAGAGGACGGGCGGTCGGGGCTGCCCATTCGCGGCAGACGTGCGCGGCTCAGAGATGGTGGTACCAAAGTCCTTGTATCGGAGGGAGGCTCGACCGGCGGTTGGTAGTACTTGTGATTTTTCTAGCACAGATTTTTCTTTTTTCAACAAAAAGCAAGGCGACATGGCATATTTTTGTGAGTCCTGGCGCTGCCCGTGTGTTCGAAGCATGTAAGAGGATGCGTGGAGAGCAAAAAGCGTGCACACGGGCTATTCTGGCCGACCCCAAATAAATCTCCCCTCCCGACCTCCGTCTATGTTCCACTTCCACGCCGCCCCGGCCTCATCCTCCTCCGCCCCGCTCTCCGTCGCCGAGGCCCTGACCGCAACGCGATGGCACAATGCGCCGATGCGCTCGGTTCTCCATTCTCTGTGCCTCACCGCGTCGCTGCGGAGGCTGCGAGCGCCTCGTGTGTCAGCGGCCCCCGCGGCCGCCGCCACCACGTAGTCCTCGTTTTCCATTTGCGGCGGGCGCCCGGCAGATACTCGAGTAGCAGCCAGCGGCAGCGAACGCAGTACCACGGCAATCGACTGTCCCGCCAACTCGTACTCGCATAATGTGGGTAAACGAAAGTACCGTATTCGGTACTATCAAGAAAGACACCGAAAAAAGTCGCCGCGGCAGTCCACGACGAGCCAGCCTGCTGCCGGCTCGCACGGCAGCCTCTTCCTATGGACCAGCCTCGACTTCCATACAGTCAACATTTTGTCGCTGCGTGCTCGTGGCGAGCTGTGGCGGCGGTCGAAGTTGGCCCAGATTCGACGACGAGCGCCGGACGATAGTACCGCCTCTGTTCGCCCTGTGCATGTCAGGCCAGGCTGCAGCAGGGCACTACCAACGTGCTGCCCTGTTGCAGCCTGACTTTGCCCACTGTGCACAGTCGCCAGAGCACCACCACCGCCCGGCATCGTGTCACGGCGAGCTCCTTCTGCGCCCGCTCGCGAGGCTCTCGCGCTGGCACACTTTGGCCATCTGCTGCTCGCGTTCGGCGAGCTCTTCTCCGCACTCCTGCCACGGTGCCGTCACCACACACCTTCTGGCTGGCCTGAGCCGCGCGGGGTCGCCAGCGGGGGCAACGCGTCGACCTCTCTCTCTGGTGCACCACGGGCCGCAACGGCCTGCTAGCAGCGTGCGCGAGGAGGCAGTGTGCCGGCACAGTCGAGCCGGAGCATCGGGTTCTTGATGCTTCTGGGGTCAAGTTTGACCTTATGTGGCATAATATGCAACAATAATGCGATGCTATCTCCCGGCTTTTTGAGATATGATCCCTCAAAGTCGAATTTTCGTTTACTGGTGACCATAGTACCGTCTGTCCGGTTTGCGTTTCTTCAAACGAAACACTTTAAGTCTCGACCATCACTAAGCTGCTTATGTGGCACCGCAGAGGATCCCTTGGGGATGCCTGAGGCCACCCCAACCACTCACTAAGCCGTACGTAGACGAATTGGGCGCTACTTTTTTCGTTTACCCACATTATGCGAGTACCCCCCCCCCCCCCATTCTTCGACATTCTTTCCTTTCCTCGTGCGTTCCCTCTGAAGGCATCGGCGGATCCTCTCATTCCACATGGTTCGAACGACCGTACGTGTGTACGTACATCACAAGGGCATGAGAGAGCCCACATCCGGATAATTCGCACGATGTGCTCTATGGGTGACAAGAGGCGCGAGCTCCGGAGCGCGGAGGCTAGAGTCCCGTGACGACTGTCACTTCAGGGTACTCTGAGCCGCTCGCGCCCCTTCCGGCTATGCCGGTAGGGATCCAAGTTCCTGGGCGCCACTGCGCACTTGGAGCACTTGGAGTGCAGTCAGCAGCCTCACATCCAGGGCCGGGGAGCTGCCCGTTTGTTTCTTCCACGCGCCTTTCAGGCGACGTGGCACATTCATGTCAAGCTGCGTTCGCTGCTCCCGCCGGCTGCCACCCAACCCGGGCCCCCAGCAGCTCTGCACGCGCTGCACCAAGCGCGCGGCGGAGCAGGCTTCCGCTGCGGCTCCGCCTCCCGCTGCGGCCCCGGCTCCGGCTCCCACTCGCGCTCCTGAACCACCAGCTCCAGCCGCGGCTCCCGCCAAGGCTCCGGCCAGCGGCTCCTGTTCGCGCTGCTCTCGCCGGATGCCACCCGACGCCACCGCGCCGGGCCTCTGCAAGCGCTGCACGCGCGCTTCTGACGGCGCCGCCAAGGGCGCCGCTTCTCGCACCGCCGCGCCGGCGCCGGCCGCGACTGCCCAGCCCACCCAGCCCACCGCTGCCGCAGCCGCAGCGGCGCCGCCAGCGGCGCCACCAGCAGCAGCGCCCTCGGCTCCGGCACCGGCTCGACCGTCGACCGTGGCCGCCAACGGCTCCGTCTCCTCCGCCTCCGGCGCAGCAGCAGCGGGCGAAGACGGCACGCCGTCGCGCCGGCAGAAGCGGACGCCGCAAGCCCGCAGGAAGGCGATGCAGTCCCGCGCCACCGGCGCAAACGCTGCCGCGCCGACGCCCGTGCCGGCTGTGCCGGCCGTGGCGGCGGCGGCGGCGGCGGCGGCGGCGGCGGCGGCGGTGACGGGCGCGGCGGCGGCGACGACGACGACGGGTGCGGCGGCGGCACCCGTCGCCTCTGCGCCTCTGCCGCTGACGACTGCGGCGCCACGCGGTGGCGGTGGCGGTGGTGGTGCGGTGCCGAAGGCGGTCAGCAGCAACAAGCGGCGGCGCAGCGCGCCTGCGGCGCCGACGGGCGCCGCGCAGGGCGAGCACGGCTGCCCGGACTGCGCACTGCGCTTCCCGTCCCTCTCCCGCAAGCTCGACCACCTGCTTGCCTCCCTAGAAGCGGAACACCTCCCCATGCCTCCCCGTATCTCCCCATATCTCCCGTCCCTCTCCCGCAAGCTCGACCACCTGCTTGCCTCCCTAGAAGCGGAACACCTCCCCATACCTCCCCGTATCTCAAGCCCTAGAAGCGGAATACGTACTCTTGTAGCGCGCGAGAGGACACGCACTCCGCCGTACTCGGCCGCATCCCGCCGTAGTCACTGCATTCGCACCCCTCGTCTTCACGCGGTGCTCTGAATGCGCTGCACACGACCGTCCTCCCGCCCTCTGACGTTGGCGCATTCGCCGTGCAGGCTTGCCTCATGCCCACCCGTCGCCACCCCGCTGGTGGTGGGCGGCGGCGGCGGCGGCGGCGGCGGCGGCGGCGGCGGCGCCGCCGCCGCGCAGACTGGCGCCGCCGCGGGGCTTGCGCCAACTCTTGTCCCAGCACCTTCAAACCCGGCAGCAGCTGCAGCTCTGACAGCCACGCCCGAGGAGGGGGGCCACTCAGGCGGACAGGTTCGAGTCCCTGTTTAGGACGTCGCGGCGCTCGAGGCGGAGGAGGAGGCCGCGGTGGCGGTCAAGGACTACGCGCGCGCCGCCGCGGCGCGGGAGCGGATCGACGCGCTCCTCGTCGAGCGGGCACGCGCCGAGGAGGCGGCGAAGGCGGCGGCGGAGGCGGCGGCGGCGGAGGCGGCGGAGGTTGCGAAGGCGGCGGCCGCCGCCGCCGCGGCGGGTTGTGGCGACGGCGGGTTCGCGCCGAAGCACGGCGTGCGGCTGCTCACTCGCGCGCTCGACTTGCAGATGGTGCTTCCCTTGCTGCTGGCGAACCCGGTCTGCGCGCTCGACCTCGAGGGCAACCTCGACCCGGGCGGGGGCGGCGACGGCGGTGGGTTTGGCGTCGATCTGATCCAGGTGTGCGCCTTGCCCCCTCCGACTAGATCTATTGCAGGTCAGGTCAGGTCAGGTCAGGTCAGGTCAGGTCAGGTCAGTGCTGCACACGTCTTCTCGCGGACACACACGGGGCATGAACACACGAGGGCGGTGTCCTCAGGGACACGCACGCCCACAATCAGACCGTGACCTGACCTGACCTGAACCAGGTGTACGCCCCATCGGTCGACCAATGAATGAATTCGTTTGAAAATTCATTATGGCTCAGGTGTACGTCCCGTCGGTCGATTTGGTGCTGCTGATTCACACCGGCGCCCTCGCCGCCGCCGCCGTGCAGCGCGCTCTCGGCCCGTGGCTCTCCTCGCGAGAGCACCTCAAGGTCCTCTGCGACTGCCGCGCCGACGCGGAGGCGCCGCACCACCCACGGGACTGAACCCTCACATTGGGTTCGATCCTCTGGGGTTATGGGACTAGGCCCTGCACGCGGCGTACGGCATCACGCTCGCCGGCGTCGTCGACGTGCAGATCAGCCATGCCGCGATCTCGGGCGATCTCCCGCCCGAGGTGTCCCTGACCCTGACCTTGACCCTGACCCTGACCCTGACCCTGACCCTGACCCTGATCCTGACCCTGACCCTGACCCTGACCCTGACCCTGACCCTGACCCTGACCGTGACCAGGTGTTTGCGACCGCCGCCGCGGGCGGCGTGGCGCAGCAGCTGCCCTTCTTCTTCCCGACCGGGCTGCCGCGGCTGGCGAGCAAGTGGTGCGGGATCGCCGACACGGCGCTCGCCGAGCTCAAGGCTCAGTTCGGCGCCGTATTCAACGCGGGTGAGCGCCCGTTCGCGGCGCTGCCCCTCTCGGCCGCCGCCGCCGCCTACGCCGCCTCGGATGCGTGGCACATCTGGGCGGTTCACGCGGCGCTGTGGCCGGCGGTGACGCAGCGGGCGCTCGAAGGCGCGGTGCGCCGGCTGTCGGATGTGCGCGCGGCAGAGTTCCGCGAGTTCCCCGGCGGGGGCGGCCGCGAGGCGTGGGAGGAGAAGTACAAGGCCGCGCGCGCCGAGAGGGCTGCCGCCGAAGCGGCGCGCGGCAAGAGCGGCGGACGCGGCGCAGACAAGAGGGCGGCGCAGTCGCGGACGGAGGAGGGGAAGCGGCCGCTCCCCCCGGGCGGCGCGGCGGCGGGCGCGGCGGCAAGCGCGGCGGGCGCGGCGGCGGGCGTGGAGCCGCCGCCGAAGCGGCCGGCGCGCGAGCAGAAGCCGAGCGGCGCGCGGTGCGAGTGCTGCGGGCTCGGCTTCTCGGTGCGTTACCCGCCCGTCCCTCCGCCTCCCCGCTATCGGCCGCCCCCTCCGCTTCCTCCGCTGCCGCCCGCCCCCTCCGCCCCCTCCGCTACCGCCCGCCCGCTCCGCCGCCCGCTCCACTTCCCACACCCCCGCCCACGCTCTCACCGCCTCCGGTTCTCGCCCCCCCCCTAACCCCCCTAACCTCCCCCTCCCCCCAACCCCCCCCTAACCCCTTACCCCCCCTAACTCCTTACCCCCCCTTACCCCCCCCGCCCCCCTTTCTACAAAGGGCCCGAAGCAGTTGGCGGAGCACGAGGGTGGCAAGCGGCACGCGGCGGCGGCGGCGCTCGCCGCGCTGCCGGTCGCGCCGCCGCTGCTCGTCGAGTGCCGCCAGGTGGCAATGCAATACAATAATCAGAATGCAATATCATGTTCATATGATATTGCTGGTCGAGTGCCGCCAGGCGGAGAGGCGACTACAATACAACAGATTCAAATCATATTCGTATGATGTGATCTTGCTGGTCCGAGTGCCGCCAGGCGGAGATGAGCGAGCCGAGCCTGCGCGCGGCCTTTGGCCCCTTTGGCGAGGTCTGTCCTCCCTCCTCGCTCACGCATCTCGCTCGCTCGCTCGCTCGCACACACACAGACACAGACAAGACACAAACTCAAACACAAACACACAAACACTCACACACACCGCTCGCCCACGCGCACCGGCCTTGCACTCTGAATGCCGCGGGGCTCCTGTCTTACTTAGACGTGGAGTCGCGAGGGATAGCCATGCCCCACCACCTCCTCCGTGTGGAGAAGTTTACCTGACCTCCCTTCTTCTACCTTCTTCCACCTTCTTTCACCTTAGGTGCGGCAGGTGACCCTGCTCGGGCCGCCCGGCGGCGACGGCGCACCCGGAGGCAAGGAGAGGCCGTGGCGCGCGATGGTGCAGTTCAGCCAGAGCAGCGCCGCCGCGCGCGCGCTCGGGCCGACGGCGCGCCTCGCTCTGCCAGGGCCGAGACGGGAAGCTCTGGCCCCTCTTCTCACCGCCACTCACCGTGCTCTGTGTAGGCGCTCTACGTGACGGGCGACGCGGACGGCGTCAAGCGGCGGGTGTACGTGTCGGCGGATTGAGGCGTGGTTTGTTGGTGCCAGTCACTTCGCCGGCGCCGCCGTTCGGTAAGTGAGTCGATTCGATCGCATCGAGTCAGGTCTCACGTGTGGAGCACGCCGGAAATCGTCGCTGAGACAGAAATTTCCTCCGGGCCCTCCGCCAGTGCTGGCCATTTACTGGTATAGCCCCCCAGACACTCCCCCCCAGAACAATCAAACACTCTACGGCCAAAACAATCAAATGGTAAGGGCCAGTTCCATTTCACTGTGGCTCAGCTCGCGTTACAAAACCTCGCCTCCACCGAGCTTGGTACAGCAGGGGGACGCACGCGGGCGAGATTTGCTTCGAAGTTCGCGAGCTCGCGCGCGCTCCCTGGCCGCCCGCGCTGCTCCTGGTGGGGCGGAGGAGTCGCCGATGCCTCCTGGGCGGCCGCCCGCAGCCACTCGGCGGTCGGGTGGACCTCAACCGCCCTCCGCGCGCGCCGCTTCTGCCGCCGCCGCTCGGGCGCTGCACGCTCGAGTGCCATGCTGCACAGTCGCGATGCCGGTGTGGCCGTTCTCCAGTCGTAGTCGCGCCTCAGTAGGCTCTCGGCGGCTCCCGCCGCCACTGCTGCCGCCATGACCTGCGCCCTCCACAGCCAGTCGCGTGTGCTCGCTCGAACGTCGTGGCGAGCGCAGCTGCTCTGCTGCTGGTACGGCTACTTTCGCCGTACCGGTGCTAACTCTCGGTTCGACCGCACGTCCTACCGCTGGACTAGCTGCAACTCGCGGCGGCTCGCGGCGGCATGCGCTGTTGATCGACGGCGGCTACCCTCGCTCGCCTCGCTACCCTCGCTCGCGCCGCGGTCACGAACCAACTTGCCGCCGCCGCACTCCCGCCGCTCATTGCCGCCGCCCACACCGCCACCCTCACCGCCGCCGCCCTCCCACCCGACACTTTTGCGCTGACCGCGCATCCGCTTCGCCGCCACCCTCTCATCTTCCTCCAGTCCAGCCCGCACCGCCGTCTGAGTACTGAGATGCGGTTCAAGTGCTTGTCCGCCGAGCTGACAGTGCAAAATAAGTCGTCAAAGGTGCACCTGAGCTCCCCCTCTTCCCCATCTCTCCAGCCCCCTCCCCGACCGGCCGCGCGGACAAGAGCAACGACGGCGGCGAGGTCAGAGTCAGCAGCAGATGAGGCAGCAGCAGATGAGGTGGAGGGACCGGACGAAGTGCTGCTCGCGGTGGGTGCCGGTCGCGGGGGGCGCCGGGGGGGAGAGGGGAGGGGAGGGGAGGGGGGAGGAGTCTGGGTGGTGCACTTGCCTAAGGTTCTTGCCCTCGAATGCAGAATGCAACGAAATGCAATCACGCACAAAATGCATCGAATGCAGAATGCAACGAAATGCAATCACGCGCAAAATGCATCGAATGCATATGCAACGAAATGCAATCACGCGCAAAATGCATCGAATGTTGCAATGCAGTTGTAATGCAGGAGATGCATGCGAATGCAGAAAATGCACTGCATGGGCAAAAACCACACGCATTTTTGGGCAAGAACCACACTTTTCCCGGATGGTCTTCTACTACGGGTGCCTGTTTCATTGGTTCTCCAAGATGCAGCGCTCCGTCACGCTTTCGAGCGCCGAGGCCGAGTTCTTTGCCGCCAAGGAAGTTATCTTCATCCGCCGAGCTACTGATCGACCTCGGCATCCCTGTCGACGCCCCCAGCGTCATCAAGTGCGACTCTCCAAGTCCGCCGTCGGCATGGCCTTCGACCCCGTCGCATTCAAGAAGACCAAGCACATCCTGCGCGCCGCCGAGTTCCTCCGTGACCCTGTCGCACGCGAGGTCGTCTCTGTCGAGCACCTCCCCGGCGCGGTGATGCTCGCCGACATCCTCACCAAGGCTGCCTCTCGCGCCGTCTTTGTCGAGCTGATCAAGCAGCTCGACACCTTTGCATGATCACGTCAGTTGCGCTCTAGGGGCTGTCCCCCTTTTCACTGTGTTGTGTCCCTCGCACCCCCGTGCTCTGGCCAGGAGGGGCTGTTCCCGGGGCATAACTCCCCCACAGCGCAGACGTTCACACTTCCACACCCACAGCGCCTCGTCCAAGACCTGTCTTGTGTGTCCTGGACCTGTCTTGTGTTTCTGCTCGTTTTATATATGTCGCTTCACGCTCTCATTCTCCTCGATGCTGTCGTTCGCCGCGCTCCATTGCCTCGCGCGCGCGTCCTCTCTGCCACTGGCATCGTTCAGTCCTCACTGTGACGAGCTCCACCACCAAGTCATCCATCTCCTCCCGTGTCACGGCCACCACTGCCGCCACCGCCGCCGTCGCCGTCGCCTGCCTTCTCGCCGCGCCGCGGCCCGACCCCTCGGTCGCGCTCGGCTTTGACTCGCTCTTCGTGCCGTCGACTTCTCCGTTGCCGTCCGAGCGCTCGCAGACACCGCAGCGTGATCCCGACGTGCTGACGCTCGTTAGGCCTGCATGCATACTGCGGATTAAAAACTGTAGGTACCCTTAGACTAGTTGCAAAAAGTCTGTGCAAAAACGGTCAAAAACTACCAAAAACGCTGTCACGGCCAGCTCGGCACTATCTACTCAAAAAAAGTGACGTAGAGCACCCACTTTTTAAGCGTTCCGTGCACACACAAGGTCCGCCTGCGTGCACCGCCAGCTTCTCAGGGCCATCGCGCAAAAAACGAAGGAGGAGATGCATCCTAGCTGTCGCCACCGAAGGCGACTCGACGCCGCTGAGATCTGAGATCAAGCTCTGACAGGTCACACGTCGCTCCTTTGACGCCGACGTGACTCACCCGTACAGAGCGCATCAGGACACAGTCTCGACGCGCTCGGTACGACGCCTGCGACCCGTCTCGGGTCAGGTGGCACGACGCTCATCGCGCCTGCCAGCGCTGCCGTGCAGGCTGCCACGACAAGGTCGAGCACGCTTCTATACGCTCGCCCAGCCTTCCTTTCCATCCCATTAGGCAGCCTGGGAACGGTGGCGGTCAGAGGCAAAGCCTGCGAGGGGTGGTGGAACCACATGTCACGGCCACCGCCGGCTCGACCCCACGATAGCCTCCGAAGGCTGACTTTGCGGCACCATCATCGGACGATGTCGACGAGTTGGGTCGCTCTCGCGGTAGCCAGATGACCTCTCTTTCTAGGAGCATCGGCCATGGCCTCAGGGAGCGCGGGCGAGGGCGCTGGGAGCAACACGGAATAAAAAACATCAAAAGTGGTCCTGTTGACACCACCCCCGTATTTGCAACTAGTCTTTACGGATACTCTTCACGCACGCTGCCGGACAAAGAGGTAGAGCGCAAGCTCAGTTTCGCCCACCTTTACAGAACAGTACAATGTGGAGTGTTTCTCGACGGAGGAGTGGACGAGGCAGAAACAACGTCAACGAGAACAAGCCTCTCGCCGTTGTGTACACGTATCTCCACGAGCCGGAGCGACCGTACTCAAACAACGTGCTCCATCGACCGTACTCAAGCGACTGCACATACGTACTCCAGTCGCTGCTCTCTCGCGCGGGCACGCGACGCCTGCCTCTCCGTGCCGCTCACCAGCTTCCCACGAAGGCCGCGTCGAGCACCGCGTCGGCCGCGGCCTCGGCTGAGAGGCGCACCGTCGCCCAGCTCGGCCCGAGCTCGCGCGCGGTCTCTGCCATCGTCTGATTGGTCAGCACGAACGTCATCGCTTCCTTTAGGCCCGCCTCGTCCACGCGCACGACAAAGCCGCGCCCGCTGCTGCGCGGCTCGAGGATGGACGGCGCGAGCACCGCGTGCCGGCTGTCGATAATCTCCTCCGCCGCGCCGCCCGCGGGAGCGACGACTTGCAGGCCCGCCGCGGTCGCCTCGGCGAGCGGCAGCTGGAACGCCTCCGCCATCGAGGCGCTCACGTACGCGTCCGCGCTCTGGTACATTGCGGCCATGTCCGCCGCGCTCAGCTGCGCGCCGATGATCTCGACGTCGGCGTCGGGCCCGTCGACCGAGAGCGGCGGGCTGATCGCTTGCAGCGCCTCCTTTGCCTTGGCGCTCGAGCCGTACAGCGCCTCGAGGCCTTTTAGCACGAGCAGCGGCCGGCTCTGCTGCTTGCCGGTTGGCCGCAGCGTGCCGTTGCCGCCCCACCAGCCGCCGTCGCGATCGCCGCCGTCGCGCCCCACCGAGTGTGCGACCGACGCAAACGCCTGGAGTAGCATCTTCAGGTTCTTGTTCGGCGTGCCCGCGCCGACGTGCAGGAAGACGAAGCGCCCCTCCCAGCCGCGCTTCTTGCGTCGCCGCGCCCTCTGCTCCGCGTCGAGCGGCGCGTAGGCGGCGGGGGACACGCCGTGCGGCGCGAGGGCGATTCGCTCCCGCGGCACTCCGCACGAGGCGAGGCCTTCGAGTGAGTAGAGAGACGGCGTGAGCAGGCGCGTCGGCACGGCCATGCCGTGCGCGAGCGTGCCCCACGAAGGAGAGCCTTCGGCGATCCTGCCTGGGCAGCCGAGGTGCTCCGCCGTCGCAAAGACGAGGAGCCGCGCGGCGCCGGCGGGCGCGGTCAGATTGTACGGCCACGCGATGCGCACGACGACCGCGCCGGGTGGGACCTCCCCGGGTGGCAGCACGCGCACGTTTGGCGGCAGCGGCGTCGTCACTCTCGAGCGATGGCGGTCGTTGCCAAACGGAGAGGTCGCGTCGGACCACGAGAGGCGCACCCCGCACCGGCTGGCGAGCTCGGAGACGAGGGACGCGGCGACGAGCGCGTACGAGTGCGCCAAGCCTCGCCAGCCGTCGATGTGGAGCAGAAGCGGCGCGCGACGCGAGGCGGCGATCTCGTCCTCCTTGAAGTTCTCGGGCTCGTCCTCTCGGCAGCCGCCACGGACGACGAGGGCCTCGCGGGTGTTGGCGTAGGCGGCGCCGATCTCCTTGAAGTTTCGCAGCTCGAGCTCCTTGAGGTTGGTGCGCGCGACGTCGCCGATGACGCTCGCGTTCGTCGCGATCTGGAACTGCGCATACGCGGATCGGCCGGGCAGCATGCGCGCGCGCCGCCAGCAGCCGGCCGCGCCCTCCCAGTTCATCACCTCGCCATAGTACGCGGCGCTGCCTCGATTGACGAGCAGCGCAACGTCGCAGCCCTTGGCAGGGTGGTCGCTGTCCGTGTCGCCCTTGATGGGTACAACGGTCGGCTCGCACGCGCAGTGAGCCGTGACCGGCTCCCGCGAGCGCCACGCGGGAGCGACCGACTGCAAAAACAAGTCGCGAGGGACGATCGGCACCGCCGTCGCCGCGTCCATTTGGATGGGCGGGTCGGTCGGCAGCAGCGGCCGCCCGAGGAGGCGCGAGAGCGCGACTTGGTGGCGGTCGGCGCCGTTGCCGACGATGCGTTTCGTGCCGTGGCGCATGCCTCGCAGGAAGCCAGTCGCGAGCTCACCGGAGACGACGCCGTCCAAGTCAGTCCACGCGACCATACCGAGGAGCCCGTGGCCGCGTCCGACGGCCCAGTGGCGAGCGAGCACTGCAAACGTGCTCGACGCCGCTCCCACGAGCCCCGCGCATCGCGAGAGCGCAAACAGGTCGAGCAGCGCGTCGCGGCGCACCCTCTCCTGCGCGGCAGAGACCTCCGCCGCGCCTCCAATCTCACGCACAGCGCTCGCGGCCTGGTTATACGGCAGCGGCAGCCCGTGCTCATCGCTCATGCCGGTCGCGGCGAATGCGGTCGTGTGCGAGCCCATTGCGTGGCGGAACGCGCCTCCCGCGAAGCGCACGCTCGCGTTGGCCGCGCCGGCAAGAGCGTCGGCGATGCCGGCCGCGTCCTCGTCGTCGGTCGCGAGATAGACGAGCGGCGGAAGGCCCGTCGCATTGCGGTCGGCAGCCGTCGGCAGCATCGGAAGCAGCCGCGCGGCCGCCTCGACGAGGTGCTCCGCCCTCGGCATCTCGCGGTTGGAGTACTGCCTGTCCGTGCCGCCGCTGACGTCGACCACGGTCACGATGTCGCCCGATCGGAAGTGCGCGCCGAGGATGGGCGACGTCGAGAAGGCCGACGCGGCCGAGAAGCGCGGGCTCTGCGCGTCGCCGCCGCCGCCGCTCGAGCTCTCTGCAAGCCGAGCCTCGAGATAAGAGCGGACGCTCTTGCGGAGGCGCAGCACGCGACGGGCGACCGCGCCCGCCCAGCACTCGGCCGTGCGCACTGCGCTGTCGCCCACGCTGCTCGGCAGCAGCGCATGCAGCGGCGGCGGCGGCACGTACAGCGCCGCGCCGCGCAGCGGGGTTGACATGGTCACCCGAGACACGTCGGAGTAGGGCTCGGGGATGAATCGCAGCGCCTCGCTGCGGAAGACGTGCGCGTGCCACTCGCACGAGCCCAGCCGCTCAAAGTAGCACGAGAAGCCGAACGTGTCGCTCGCTGCCTCTGCGCTGCAGTTGGCGCCGCGGAAGATGGGCGGGTGCGTCTCTCGAGGGCCCCACAGCAGCGTGCGATGCGAGTGCACCGCCTGCGCCTGGGCGTACACCGCTGCCATGAGCGTCGAGCCGACGCCTTCAAAGTCCTTTGGGTCGCCGCCGGCGATGAGGAGACGCGCCGTCGAGCAGTCGGGAGGCGTCTGCGACGCCTCGAGGTACGCTGCGGCCGCGGAGCGGAAGGCGGCGCCGCACTCGGGCTCGGGGCCACCATCGTCGCCCTTGTCGCCGCCGGCCTCCGCCACCGCCGCCTCTACCGCCGCGTCGAGCCGATCGGCCCACGGCGCTGATGGTGGCTGGGTCGACGAGCGCGAGGGCAAGCGGTTTAGGCGGCCGGCGAGGGCTTGCATTTGGCTCGATGAGGCGGTGGAGGCGGCCGGGGGGGAGGAGGGCGACGATGGGGGCGACGAGGCCGGGTGCGGGGCCGAGTGCGGCGCCGCGTTCGGAGCGGCGTTCGCGGCGTCGCCGGCGCCGCCGCCATTCTCGCCACCGCCGCCGCCATTCTCGCCGCCGCCGCCGCCGCCATTCTCGCCGCCGGCCGCCGCGGCCGCCGCCTCCTCGAGACGAAGAAAACCGCCGCCGCCGGCCCGCACCGCGTGCGGCGGCGTCGCCCACCTCGTCCGCAGCTCATGCACTCGGCTCGCGTTGAGCAGCGGCAGCGGCGGGAAGAAGTGCGCCGCCTCCACGGGCGGCTCGCCGCAGCTCGATAGGAAGTTGCTCGCGACGTACTTGGCGGCCGAATGCGGCGGCGCGCCCGCGTGCACAAAGCCGAGACCCGCTGGGAAGAGCAGCAGCCTGCCGCGCGCCGGCCGCACCTCAACCGGCTGCGGGCGCATGAATACGGTCTCTCCGCCGCTGGGCACGTCGTTGAGGTAGAGCAGCGCCGCGATCGCGCGGCAGCCGGTGCCGCTGCTGCCGCTGTCGACGTGCCAAGCGTGGTGCTGCGGCGGCTCGGGCGGCTCCGATGGCAGGTACCGCTTCAGCCGGAAGCCTTCGTCTCGCATCTGCTGCGGCGCATCGACGCCGGGGTTGAGCTCGCTGTAGTCGGCGAGCGCGCGGAGCACGCCCTGCAGCAGCAGCAGGTCGACGCCCTGCCACACGGCCGACGGGGAGCGCGAGACGTCAATCTCGGTGGTGAGCTTACCCTCGGTGTCGACGACGAAGCCGTCTCCGCGGCTGACGCTGCCAGCGTAGTGCTCGGCGCGGCCCTCGGCGGACTCGAACGCGGCGATGATCTCGTCGCACAGGTCGTCGCTGAGCACCCCGTCATACACCGCGACGGCCGGATCGAGGCTCGGCAGCGACGCCTCCGTCGCCCGCCGCCTTGCCGCGTCGTGCGCCCTCGCCGCCTCGAGCGTCTCTGCCCGCGGGTAGAGCGGCGCGCTCGAGACCCGCGGCGGGATGAGCACGCGCCGCCGTGTGCGCCGCTCGAGCAGATCCTCCAGCATCGCGAGATTGAGCGCGATGCTCGCGCGCGTGCTGTCGGCCCCGTCCGGCCGCTTGAGCGCCGCGAGCCAGCACGCCTCCGCTCCGAAGAGATCGCCGCGACGAAAGCGCCCCATGCCGAGCTCCGCGATGGCCGACGCCGCGAGCGCCTCGTCGTCGGCCGCGTCGCACCGGCGCGACGGCTCGCGCCCGCCGACGCCGCCAGAGTGCATGAGCATGCCGACGCCCACGGTGTGGTTGGCGCGCGCCGCGAGCGCCGCTGTCTGCGCGGCCGCGAGCGCCGCCGCCGCCGCGCCCGACATGTCGTCGCAAGCGCCGCCACCGCCGCCGAGCACGCGTGCGTACGCTTCGGCAGCATATGCCGTCGCCCACCGCGCCGCGGCGGGCGAGGGCACGCGCGCCGCGTACCCCGGCGCGGTCGCGCGGCCGTCCTTGGCGTCGAGCCCGCCGGCACGAAGCAGCGCGGACGTCTCCGCGGCGGACGCGCGCAGGCTTAGGTGAGGGAGCACCCGCGAAGGCACCGCGTCGGGCAGATCGGAGTGATCGATCACCAGGGAGAGCGGAGCGCCGAGGGAGACGCCGCGGCCGAGCGAGCCGCCCTCACGGCTCTCGCCGCCGCTCGCGCGGTCCTCGTCGAGCTGGCGGCCCATCGCGGCGTACAGCGCGTGCACGTGCGCCGCGCAGTACTGCTCGGCGCTCAGCTCGAGAGGGTCCGCCGCGCCGGCGACCGCGAGGAGACCGGGCAGCTGGTGCTCGGGAAGGCGCGCGCGCCAGCGCAGGCACGGCGCGTCGTGGAGCTCGAGGCGGGAGGCGGGCGCGAGGAGGCTCGCGAGCGACGCGGCCGGCTCGCGCACGAGGTACACGAACGGCGTGCTCGGGAAGGCCGCGCGCAAGAGCCGCAGCGACGAGGGCCACGCGGTGCCGGCTGTAGAGAGTTTGACCACGAGCGAGGTGCGCCCGGCGTAGGCGCGGTCGTTGGTCGCGCCGAGGCGGAGCGAGGCGGACGCGCGGAAGAAGAGGTGCGCCACCGCGCGCAGCGCGCGCGCGCGGAAGGCATGCGTCAGTGAGCGCAGCGGCGAGTCGGCCTCGTCGGCCGACGGCGCGGCCGAGAGGAGGAGGTCGGTAAACGCCTCGGGCTCCTTGAGCGCCACCACGTCGGGCAGCGAGCCGAGCATATTGGCAAGCGCGGTCGATCCGACGCGGCCACCGTGGACCACAAAGCCGCGCGGGGACGACCAATAGTCCTCGGGTGTCTCTTGCTCCAGCAGACGCATGAGCTCGGAGAGCGGCACCGGCGGCAACGCTCGGCTTGCACAATCACCCATCTCCATGAGATTTGAGAAGAATGGTACGGGTACGGTCAGGTTTAGCGTGCAGAGGTGCACGCCGTGTGCGTCCACGCGCATGGGCGACGCCCATGGCGAGATTTGCATTATACCCACCGCCTCCACCCCGCCGCCAGCGGGTCGTGGGGGGGTCTGAAAAGGGGAGCTCCCTCTCTCCCCACCCCGAGAACCTCTGCCCAAGCTGATGGTGCCCAGTCCAGAGGGCCTCAGGGGCTGTAGAGTCACACCTAGGAGAGGGGGTAGCTCACACCTTGTGGGCCGCACTGACCCTTCTCCCACGTGCCCTTGCCCGCCCCTCTGACCGCCGCCCGAGAGGCCCGACTTTAAGGGGCTGGTGAGAGCCCCCACCGTTGCGCCCTCACCTCACGCTGATATATCCTTTGGGAATGCCCATGGGACCTGGGGGCAGCTTTGCCCGCGGGTGCCATGCTAGGCTATGGTAGCCATTCTCCCAGATTCTCCGGAGAGGCCGCAAAAGCGGCCAAGGCGGCCTCCACTCAAGGATCGTTGGGATTTTCTGGTGACCCCGGCTACGTGCTGTTCGCCCCCGGCTACGCCTGGCACAATTTATTAGAAGTCGGGGCTTCATCTTCCGCCCGAGAGAAAAATCCCTCTTGTCTCTCAGCCCACTTGCCCATAGCCGCCGAGACGGCGCGCTCTGCTGACTCTCATCTAGCACCCTCTTGGGGCCTCTCCTGCCTGACCGCTGTGGGCCTCTCCAGACCTCCTCTTGCCTATGGGAGTACCCCTCCCAGTCTACTTCCTAGGACACAGGCACAGGTTTGCATAATGCAAGCTCTTTCTCAAGGGCTACAGTGCAGAGAAGAAATGCGCATTAACTCGCACCGGGGTATAAAGGCTCCGCATGGGTACAAAGGAGATATTTTTAAGGGGACACAGACATGTTCACGGTGAGCCGTGGGTCGCGACGCGTTGTCCAAAGCCACCGTCCAGATCATGACGCTGTGGCGTCGACTGCGTCACCGGCAAGCCGTGCCGCCGCAACGCCCGCGCGCGTGGAGCCGAGCCCTCATCTGCGGGTGTGAGGGTGTGATGGTACCGAAAAGAAAGTAGACGGACATCCCAAGCTAGGGCCTAGGGGCTGGGGAGAGGAGAGGGAGGAGCGGAAGACACATATGGCGCGGAGAGTGCTGGGCACAGGGCCGCACAGGGCACAGGGGGGCTCTCTCGGATATGATACGCACTCGGCGGCTCGAGGTCGTGGCAAGGCTATAGTTATTCCTGTGTGTATGTAGGGCCGAGCGTTTTTGATCTCTCGGTAAGTGGGCGCCCGCCCGCCGCCTCTGAGGGGGTCGGGCCCCCTAGACTGAAAACAAAAACAAAATGTAGAAACCGTCGAAAACAGCCTGCGAGCGCGGCGCTGCGCGCCGCCTACCTCGTGCGGGTGTGAGTGACCCCAAAACCTTGGGTTCGAGGACGACGACATCGAGGATGTCATGTTGCGCGATGGCGTCATCCATTTCGTCAAGCCACCTTCGCCACCGTCTCGCCTACGTCGCCGCCTCGGCTCCCCCCCCCCCCTCCGCTGAACGGTACTGCACATGCTGCGCGTTCTCGCCTTGTCCCAGGAGCCAGGAAGGTGCGTGTGTGTAATCGTAGTGGGGGCCCTGGCCCCCGTCTGTTTTCTGTTTTCTGTTTTTCAACGCGCCCGCCCGCCCGCCACCCCGAGGCGGCTCGGCCCCCCACTTACCGAGAGATCAAAAACGCTCGGCCTAGGAAGGTGCGAAGAACAGCCAGGCTCGGACTGGCTGTTCTTCAGCCTCTGTTCTTTCCTTTTTCGCTAACAGTTTTTCTTCTTTGCCATCACCTCGGCTACAACGGCACAGGTCTCCTCTCCTTCTTCCTCTTGGCCGTGCGGGCCCGACTCGGAGCTGCTGCCGTTTGAGCTCACTGAATACGCGCGGCTCTATAAGCTCCAGGACGAGATGCACGTGGCGGCACAGGAGGAGGAGGAGGACACGGAGGAGGAGGAGGAGGAGGACGAGAGGGCGCTTAGGGAGGAGCGGACACGCGCACTCCTAGGAGAGGCACCGACGATGACGGTGCAGGAGTATTCGGACCTCGTTAACCGGGTCTGTGCGCGCGCCTCGGCGCGCGCGGCTCAGTCGACGGCTCAGCCGGCGATTTCGAGGTATGAGGAGCTGGGAGACGAGATACGGGTCGAGGGGGCTCGCTTGGGGGCGCTCGAGTTCAAGGCGAAGGAGGCTTTTCTGGCGCGGAGCGGACTTAGCGGCCAGGCGTTGGAGGCCGAGGAGATGCGGTTGATGCGGCTGAGGGAGGGGGCGAGCCTGCTCCGCAGGACGCCTGCCACGGCCACGCCCCTCGGGGCGAAGAAGGCGGGCAAGCGTGCAGCGGAGGCGGCGCGCAGGGAGATTGCGCTTGAGAGGGAGGTGTGGGTTGACGGAGAGTGCCGGGGTGGGCGTCGTAAGGAGAGAGAGAGAGAGAGAGCTCTCTCTCTCTCTCTCTCTCTCTCTCGCGCGCGTCGTAAGGGTGAGGGCGATTGCCGCCCTCCCCCCTTCGCCCACCTCGACGCCTTCGCGTAGGCGCCCCCGCGACTGTGCCTCTTTTGGTACTGTGGCGTACCTGTGTCGAACCTGTGTGCTGTGAGAGAGAGTTCTCGTCGTTGAATTCTTCTTTGCCTTTGCTCTCTGACGCTGCCGCCGGGCAGGACGCCACAGAGATCCGCGATGTCCAAGGCCAAGAAGGCGCTCCTTCAAGAGCTGGGCCAAACGCACCTTTTCGACGGCTGGGGCTCCAAGCCATCGGCGGCCGACGAGTCGCGCTTCTACAAGCAGATCGAGGACCTCGACGCCTCGTACCCGGGCGGCCTCAAGGCGTACGTCGATAACGGCCGCAAGCTGCTCGCCGACTCCAAGGCTGGAGTCAACCCGCTCGAGGGCTGGACGCCGAGCGTGCCGGTGGGCGAGACCGTCGCGTACGGCACGCCCGAGTTTGACGAGGTTGAGGCGGCCGGCATGGCGGCTGTCAGCGGCGGCGGGTGCGGCTTTGTGCTGGTCGCGGGCGGGCTGGGCGAGCGGCTGGGCTACTCGGGGATCAAGGTGCAGCTCCCGACGCAGCTGACCACCGGCACCACCTACCTCGAGCTCTACATCCGCCACATCCTCGCGCTGCAAGGGAGCGGCGCGCCGCTGCCGCTCGCAATCATGACCTCGGTGAGGGGCGCCTGCCGCGCTGCGCGGCGCCGCGCCGCCCACTCTCGCCGCCGGGCGCCGCCTCCCGTCCGCGCCCTCGCACCCACGCGCCGCCGCCCGCCGGCACTGCAGGGGGACACCGACGCGCAGACCCGCGCGCTGCTGGACGCAAACGCAAACTTCGGCATGAGGGCGGGGCAGGTCACCATAGTCCGGCAGGAGAAGGTCGCCTGCCTCGCGGACAACGACGCGCGCCTCGCGGCGGACCCGAAGGACCCCTACAAGCTCCTCACTAAGCCGCACGGGTGACAGACCTCCCCAGACCTCCCCATGTCTCTCCAGATCTCTCCGGATCTCCCCATATCCCCCCATATCTCCCCATATCTCCCCATATCTCCCCGAATCTCCGCAGCCACGGGGACGTGCACTACCTCCTCCACTCGAGCGGCACTCTCGACGCCTGGCTCAAGTCCGTAGAAGCGGAAGACGCACTCTCGCACCCCAACCAGCCCTCGAGGGCGGACGCGTGCTCCAGCTGTATTCGACCGTACTCCGCTGCATCCCGCCGCACTCGTCCCCCCTCGTCTCCACGCAGTGCTCGGAGTCCACCGCACAAGACCGCGCCTCCCCGCCCTGAGACATGGCGTCTGCTCACCGCAGGCCGCCCATCTCTCCCCATCTCTCCCCACCTCTCCCCACATCTCCCCGCCCCGAGACATGGCGTCTTTCTCACCGCAGGCTCGAGTCGGGCGTGCAGTGGGTGTACTTTATGCAAGACACAAACGCGCCGTCGCTCAAGGTGCTGCCCGCCGCAATCGGCATCTCGCGGCGGAACCAGCTCGACGTGAACTCGGTCTGCGTGCCCCGCATGCCGGGCGAGGCGATCGGCGGGCTGATGAAGCTGACGCACGCCGACGGGCGCACCCAGACCGCAAACGTCGAGTACAACCAGATCGACGCGCTGCTCAAGGCGAGATACGAGGAGATCTGGGGAGATATGGGGAGATATGGGGAGGTACAACCAGATCGACGCGCTGCTCAAGGCGGCGGTGGAGCGGAGATGCGGCGGAGATGCGGCGGAGATGCGGCGGAGATGCGGCGGAGATGCGGCGGAGATGCGGCGGAGATGCGGCGGAGAGATGCGGCGGGGAGATGCGGCGGAGATGCGGCGGAGATGCGGCGGAGATGCGGCGGAGATGCGGCGGAGATGCGGCGGAGATGCGGCGGGGAGATGCGGCGGAGATGCGGCGGAGAGATGCGGCGGAGATGCGGCGGGGAGATGCGGCGGAGTTGCGGCGGAGATGCGGCGGAGACGTGACTGCTCGGCGCAGTGGCTGCAGCGGCGTCGGTGCACTCCCCACAGCGAGTCCCAGCCTGCTCCATGCCCCCTCGCGCCGGCCCCGTCCCGCGTAGGCGACGGTGGAGCCGAGGGGAGACGTCGCCGATCCTGCGACCGGCCGGTCCCCCTACCCAGGCTCCATCAACCAGCTCCTGTTCGCGCTTGGGCCGTACGCCGCGCAGCTGCACAAGACCGGCGGCACCATGCCCGAGTTCGTCAACCCGAAGTACGCCGACGCGAGCAAGACCAAGTTCAAGTCGCCCACGCGGCTCGAGTGCATGATGCAGGAGACGCCTCTCCCCATATCTCCCCAGATCTCCCCAGATCTCCCCGTATCTCCCCGAACCTCCCCATATCTCCCCATATCTCCCCACATCTCCCCGTATCTCCCCACATCTCCCCACATCTCCCCACATCTCCCCACATCTCCCCACATCTCCATATCTCCTCACCCCGAGTGCACGATGCAGGAGCCGATCTCGGCCAATCTCGGCCAATCTCGGCTGCTCACCTCGGCTGTACCTCGGCTCTACCTCGGCTCTACCTCGGCTGTACCTCGGCTGTACCTCGGGTGCGTCATGCAGGACTACCCCAAGTCGCTGCCCCCCTCGGCGCGGGTCGGCTTCTCCGTCATCTCAAACACGACCGCCTTCTCGCCCGTCAAGACCAACCTGGCCGACGCGCGGGCAAAGTCGGCAAAGGGCGAGCCGACCTACTCCGCCGCCTCGGGCGAGGCAGATGTCTACGCCTCCGCCTGCGAGGTGCCTCGCCGCGCCGGGCGCCACACCTCCCCACATCTCCCCACATCTCCCCACATCTCCCCACATCTCCCCACATCTCCCCACATCTCCCCACATCTCCCCACATCTCCCCACATCTCCCCACATCTCCCCACATCTCCCCATGTCTCAGGTGCTCGCCGCGTCGGGCGTCCGGCTGCCGCCGCCGGTGCACGCCCCGCCCGCCTCTGCCACCTCTCACCACCACTCCCTCGCCCATCACCGTGCCGCCTCCACCCCGTCGTCTCTGCCCCTCGCCCCTCGCCCACAGCACGCCCCCTCCCCTCCCCCGCCGCTGTCTCAAGCCCCCCCCTTTCCCCTCCTCCAGGTGCACGCCATCCGCGACGGCGTCGGCGTCGTCGACACGCCGCGCGTCGTCATCGACCCTTCCTTTGGCCCCACCCTCGCCGCGGTGCGCGACAAGCTGCCCACGCCGCACGCCGTCTCGCTCGCGCAAGGGTCGACACTGGTCCTCGAGGGCGACCTCACGCGGGTGCGGCTCGAGGCGCTCTCGCTCGACGGTGCGCTCGTCGTGCGCGTCGTGCCCGGCGCCGACGTGACGATCCGCAACCTGCGCGTGAGCAACAAGGGGTGGGAGTTCGGCGGGCTGACGGGCGGCGAGCCGGAGGAGCTCGCCAGATCTCGCCAGATCTCCCACCCTCTCCGACGTAGGCGAGCTGACGGGCGGCGAGCCGGAGGAGCTCGCCATCCGAGGGTACAAGCTGCGCAAGCTGCAGACGCGCGAGCTCATCTTTGACCAGCCGGGCGTGTACGTCGTCGACGACGGCCCGCTCGGCTTGCCCGCCCTCGTCAACTCCTTCTCGCTGCTCGGCGTCGCCGTCGCGCTCGCCGCCGCGCTCGCCGGCATGGTGCTGCTGCGCCGTTCGCCGTGATGGGGGGGATGGGTGGCAGGGAGAGCGGGCTCTCACTGCTGAATTAGTCTATATTTACTTCCCGGGCGTGCGGACCGCCGAGCATGAGGTGTCTCTACCCTCTTGATTGCAAGTTGCGCGCGGGCGAGGGCCGCTCAGTCGGCGACGAGTGCAGCTATCGAGACGTCGATGGCTGTCGTGTGATGTGTATGCGTTGGAGATGCGATGCCGCGTGGTTTGCGTTTGGCGCTCGATGTTCATTGACAATATTCAACGAAAGTGACGCGTCCAGTTACTCTAAGCCAACAGTAGAGCCCTCCTACACCCCGACGCCCGCCAATGTCCTCACCGAACAGACCCCGAGATGACGACCGGCACGCGGAAGAAGGAAATAGCCGCGGCGAGACAAAAGAGAGAAGCCCTGCTCTCTCTCTCTCTCTCTCGCTCGCTCGCTCGCTTGCTGCACTGCACACGCACCACGCACCCACGCGCCCGCGACGCTCCGCGAGCCCGATTCGAACTCGGGTCCAGCCACCCAAAACCGAGCTCTGAACCGCCGCGCCACGCGGCTCTCCTGCAAGCCTCACTCCTAGCATCTCATATACTTCCCACCCTGAATGTGCCAGGACATGAACCTTCGACGTCCCCGACGCGCCCCTCAAGGAGAAGATGCTGGTGATGAAGGCCGGCAACGGCATCAAAGCCGAGCACGTCGCCACGATCGTCTCCGCGATGTTCATCGAGGCGGGCCACGACGAGTTCGAGCACAAACTCACTCTGCAGCATGGCAGGAACTCTACTTTCTACCTTCTCGGCGAGCTTCAGGACGGATTTACGTTCGAGTCCATGGCCTCTTCCATCGCCACCATCGGGGTCACGACGACGATCAACTCCTACTTCGTCGAGAAGTTCCTGGGAGGCGGATAGCCAAACCACTTGGCCCTCGGTTTCTTTTCTTCTCTCCTCACCCCCCCTCCCTCCCTCCCCCCTCCTTCCCCCCCTCACCACAGGGGACCCCAACGACATCCCGGACGGCGGCACGATCGTCTTCTCGGTCGCCGACGTCGACGACGCCGTGGAAGACTCGGTCCCAGTCAAGATCGACCGCAACAAGCCCGACCCCTCTGACATCCACTTGCGCCTGTCCGCCCCGCCCCAGCCGGGCGCCCTTCTCGGGACCATCGACGAGGGCGAGGTCCACAACACGCTCGTGCGCGAGTTCAAGGTGCCGCGCGGCTGCTCGCTCGGGATCACCAACCTGCGCAAGAGCGTGATCAAGGCGTTCGGGGGCGAGGCCCTGCAGCTCTCCTCCCAGACGTACTACTGTGAGATCCACGTCGTCCGCGGAGGCATCAAACAGGAACGCCCATGCTCCTTACCTATTAAGACTCTCAATCCGCCACACCCACAAACTGCCGAATCACACCATACCCACAAGTGGCCGAACCCATCCCCTACTCACAAAGTACCGAACCCACGCGCAGGACCCCATCGCCATCGCAAAGCCCCCCAAGATGATCACGACGGGCTACGGCGCCAAGCTCATGGTCGAGATCCTCCCGCAGATCCGGGGAGCGTACGCCCCCGCCGTCCGGTGGGCCATGGACCAGTCCAAATCCTCGGAGGAGGGGACGCTGATGTACTTCGACCGCGTTTCCGCCCCAGGCCGAGGCGAGACCTACCAGTCCGTGAGCGAGTCCCTGAATAAAGGGCTGTACGTCCTCTGCGAGAACTACGGCATCGCGATGGCCTACCGCAACGGCGTCCAGCTCGACAAGACGAAGACCTACTTCGGCTTTCACAGCGAGGTATTTCTTTTTCTTTTTCTGCGCCTTACCCTCTCCAACCCACCGCACTCCCAACACCCATCGGCGCATGCAGGTCCAGAAGAACGCCTTCGTGGACGCCTTCAACATCAACCCCAAAGGCATCCCACAGATCAAGCTGAACCACCTCGGGACGATCTTCGTTGACAAGAACGGGTACGACTGGAAGGTCGGCTTCACCAACAAGAACATGACCATCTTTTGCGACAAGTGCCTCAAGCTGACCCCTCGGACCTCGTACTGCAAGCCCGTCCAGGACCGCATCATCCACCTCCAGCAGGCAGCTCCAACCCAAAAAGAAAAACACCCTCCCTCAAATAAAGAAAAACACTCCGACCCCTCCCCCCCTGCGTGCACAGATGGGACTCATCGGCAACGAGACGCAGCTCATGTGCACCTGCATCGGCGTGTACCGCGGCGGCAAGAAGAACATGGCGTCGAGGGACGAGGTGGAGAGCAAGAGGGACGAGATCCGCCGCCGCAAGCGAGCCCGCCAGGGGGGGGCCTCCTCCTCCTCCAACGCCGACATGCAGAACACAGCCTGACAACTAGTTACGGTGCTGAATAAGCACCAACTCCCACCCCGAGATCCAGATCTCACACTAGTACCCATCCAGAGAGGCACCCCCCTCGGCAACCCTCTCGGCATGAGAGGAGAGGCAGAGAGAGGACTCGTAATCGACGGGTTTGCTGAGATTCTAGAAGACGGGAGACCTCCGCTGGAGGTGGCGAGAGACTACACCCCTCCCCTCCGTATCCATCACGGGACAGCGCGAGTCACGAGAGAACAGCGCAAAGAGATGCTGGGAAGAGTCCTCTCCCTGATGCTGCAGGGCAGACGCGTGGGGCTGGTGTGCGCATGCGCCCCCTTAGCATGCCACGGGGACGTTATTGCTGCCAAACTAGTGCGCATGTACTGCGACATCGCTAGCCCGTAGAAATTGTTAACAAAGAACACCCTTAAAAACCCAAACGAAAGATGGCGTAGTGTGTGTAGCACCGCTGCCAATGTCTGCCGGGGCGTCACACTGACAGCGAGAAGGAACTCACCAGTCCGATAAGGATCAACTGGAAAGCTGAACCCTGGGCTTAGACAGAACGGGCGTGGCAGGCTCCAGGGGAGACCACGCTCTACCCGGGGCGCTAAGGAGGGAAATCGAAGCTGTTGGGCGTCCAGCGAGAAAACTCGCGAGGACACACCGACAATCCCCCCTCCCCGAGGACCGAACCTTGGCACGTAGAGCACGGGTCATCTCGGAGAGAGAAAGGGGAGGGAAGAGGGGGGGGATAAGGGAGCCAGATACGCGGGAGTACCCTGGGAGTGAGAGCTCTCATTCATGGTCGCGAGACCAGGGGAAGCCATCATGGGGAACGAGCACACCAAGGCACTAACTTCATCACTCATTCGCCCCGCATTAGGTAGCGACCCCAGGTTCAGAGCTAGGCTTCCCGACAGGGCAGGGAACCCCCAGCGCGCAGGCGGGGCCCACGGTAGCCTCGTGCAGTACGCGATACCGAGAGCTGGGGGAGAGGCGCGCCACGCCAAGGGGGAGAGAATGGAGGGGGGAGAATATGCGTGTCGTTTTTCTTCTAAAGCAATTTTTTTTCTAAGTTAAACATCACAGAGTGTGGAATCACCTAACACGCGTCAGCGCTGCCGTCATGCCACTGTGTGCTGTCGCGTGTGTCCCGGGAGAGCTGTCGGCGGCAGTACCGCAGTACTACTGGCACCGGCAGCGTGTCACGTGTCAGGCTGCGTCACGTTAGGGTCTGACTTGTGGCTCGTTGTGCGAGTATATGGGACACGATGTCTCAAATATGAGGGGTTTTGACTCCTACCGGCTCCTGACGCTATTCCTGGCAGCTCTTATGACCAGGATCAGTAGTGCTATGATACAGGGTGCCCATGCTAGCGCAGGAGCTGCCACACTCGCCCGGACCGTCCCCTTCTGGGGCCGGTTCCGCAGCCCGCGAGAGCCGACAGCGGGGCCGTGCCGCGGGTGCCTACTGCCGAGTGCCACAAACACTGCGCCGTCCCGCCATCACCTACAGGCTGTCTTGTGTGATGGTTGGGATGTCCAAACGCCACCATCTTGGTCCTTGCGACCTCAAACCCGCGAGCTGTATGGGTGGTCCTGACGTCGACAGACGCCCAATGACCACGGTGAAGCTGAGCCGGAACGCGTCGACAAGTCTCGCCTGAGCCCGTGGCGGTCGCCGGCTGGGTCGCTGTGGTGCGGACTTGCTGAGTCATGTGTGCTCCTTTTTTTTTGCTTGCTAAGACTGGAACAATTTTTTACTGAGTGGGGGCAGAGGGGGGGGGCGATCAACACCACTGGCACCGCACACACACGGCCCACACATTCGGGCCCCCCCACAGTGGCACACAGACATCCAGGAATCGCGTGCGTCATCCCCCGCACCGCCCACCCCCGCGCGCCGCCGCCGCGCCTGAGTAGTGAGTTGTACATACACTCAATACGCAAACGAGGCGGCCACGCTGTCGCCGCTCCCACTCCCGCCGCCGCCGCGGCCGCCCCCTCCACGCCGAGGTACTAGCTACCGTACTGGCACCGGCAGCGTGTCACGTGTCAGGCTGCGTCACGCTAGGGTCTGACAGCACCGGATCCCCTCCGATGTCAGACCCTGCTGTCAGGCTGTCAGATCCGTGCTGTCAGGCTGTCGAAGAAAGTGCTGTCAGAGCGTCGGGCTGTCGGGCACTGTCAGGCGCTGTCCGGGTTAGGGGTTTGCTGTCAGGCTGTCAGACCAGGCCTCAGGTCACCCTCAGACGCAGCCGGTCTCCCGCTGGCTAGCCCGCTGGTTGTTGGCGCATTTCAGCAGCTGCACCCGCGTGCGCGCCGCGATGCCTGACGTCCCGAGTCCGTTGTGCCGGACGCCAGGATACGGAAACGGGTGCATCGACTGCCAGAGCCACTGGAAGAAGGACTTCTTGCCCTGTTCGGCATCGGTGAGCGGCGCGTCGAAATCAAGCGACCGGCAAGTGCCCAAAGACCACCCATCGCGTTCCGCCGCGCCAGTCGCAGATTCCGAGGGCACAAATCGTGCGCAAACTTGCAGCTCATCGGGCTGAAGTGCGGCGGCGAGTGCGCTGTCCGCGAGGAAGAGCTGCTGGCTTACCTGGTACAGCAGCATGTTGCGCCAGAAGGCCGGAATGCAGGGCGCCAGCTTAGTGGCCATCTCCTCCATCATCTCGAAGCTCCACTTCAGGAGGCGGCAGTCGGTAACGGCTGTGGCCGCGAAGTGCGTCTGCGACAAGAGCCCGACCCGTATGCCAAACACGTTGGCAACGGCGAGATCGAAAAGCGTGCCGCTGAAAATCCGCCGTTTCGTCGGCTCCTGGTTGCTCTCATGCGAGACTTCCAGCTCGGCCACACCGTCGATGAGCAAGAAGAAGCTTTGAAGGTGCTCGTGGAGGCCGATGATGCTCTCCCCGGCCTTGATGGTGACGAACTCGCCGCGTCGCACCACCTGCTCGAACTCCAGCCGCTTCATGCCAGAGCGCCGGTAGAAGAAGCGCCACGTCCGCTCCTCCTCCTTGGTCTTGAAGTGGACCGGGCGCTCGTCGCGCAGCAATAGCACCACGACGATTCCGTTCATGACGAAGCCCAGAACCCCCCAGCACAGCATGTCGAGGATCAGCACCCGCGTCTCCGACGATGAAGCCCATCCATCTCCCCACTGTGGGTTGCCCGTCGCCGCCACGATCACCATCCACATGAAGCCCGCAGCCAGGCAGCTTTTGATGAGCAGCACGTCTGAGAAGAGGGCGGCGAGGAAGAAGAAGATATTGAAGAGCCAGTTGTATGCGTGCGGCACGCCGGTAGTCACATAGGAGGTGAAAACCATTGTGCTTGGTTGGATCTGCGAGGGCGCAGGTGACGGCGGGCGAGCGTCAGCAGCATAAAGTGGGCTGAGCATGCGGGAAATTGCCAGATTCGCGTCGCTTGCGTCTACTTGCTCGGGCGGCAGTGGCGGCGTTTTCGCAGCACGGCGTGCAGTATGCACGGGCTCGCTGCAGTGTTGGTTGGTGGGCGAGGCGGCCGGACAGGCGCGCGGGCACTCAACGCGCTGCGTCGCGCCGGGCGAGGGCGAGGCGAGGGCAGCTTTTGCGCCTCTCTTCGTTCCCCCCTTGACCTCTGCGTTTCGTTTTTTCTCAGACCACGTGCCTCTGCACCTCCGTTCACGTGCACGGAGCTTCTTGAGCCACCCACCCACCCACCGACCTCATGGCCCGGCTGAGGCTTAGAACCACCCACCCACCCCACCCCACCCACCTCACGGTCCGGCTGAGGCTTGGAACCACCCAACCCACCCCCAGCACCACCCACCTCACGGCCCGGCTGATGAGGCGAGGAACCCACCCACACAGACCGACCCACCCCCACCACCCAACCAAGCGTCCCGGCCACGGGAGACACAAGCAAGGTAGCAAAGCACCCAGCCTCGCGCGCCTTATACAGCACAGCCTGACCCACAGCCGAGCGAGGGTTACTCGAGTAGGGTTAGGGTTAGCGTTAGGGTTAGGGTTAGGGTTAGGGTCAGAGAGTTCAAGCCGTTGTGCAGCTCCTAAGAACGGGCCGCTTCGGGTCGGAATGGAGGAACTAGCGGTCCGTTGACGCGAGCTCTCGGTGAATGCTCCGAGTTCTTCGGGTTAGGGTACGGGTTAGGGTACGGGTTAGGGTACGGGTTAGGGTTAGGGTTAGGGTTAGGGGTAGCTTGTTGTCGTCGTGCCGATAAGACAGAGACACGGGCAGCAGACGCGACCCAATCGACGCACCAGAGCATGGTTGGGCGTGTGAGCCGCGCCATCTTGGACTGTGAGGCGAGCATTTGCCACCGGGAGCTCGCCGCCGCCCCTACTTTTTGGTACACCGCCGCCGCCGCCCTCCCGAGGCCAGATAATAGCCCAAGTCAAGAGAAGTCGAAGAGTGCGCGCCGCCCTCGGTATCTGGGTGGCAGGCAGGACTAGAGAGGCACGCCAGAGCACGGCCGGGGGCGCGAGCCGCCATCTTGGACTGTGAGGCGAGTATTTGCCACCGGGAGCTCGCCGCCGCCCCTCTACGCCGCTGCCCCCCGCCGCCCTCCCGAGGCCAGATAATAGCCCAAGTCGAAGAGTGCGCGCCGCCCTCGGTATCTGGGTGGCACAGGCGGGACTAGAGAGGCATGCTGGTGCACGGCCGGGGGCGCGAGCCGCCATCTTGGGGGCTCTCTTGCCCGTAACCCGACACCGATCATCCGGCCCGCTGGGTGCGCTTCTGAGCTCCCCGGCCCTGGATGTGAGGTTAATGACTGCACTCCAAGTGCTCCAAGTGCGGACCGGGACGCCGGCGGTCGAGTCGGGACAGCTGTGGTTCAGACGGAACACGAGTCCACCGCTGGCACCTTCCAGCATTGAGTTTGTTGTGGACTCCGACGTCGTCGTGCTGAGGAAGGAGCGCCACTGGATCGGCATTCCGATATAGTAGCTTAGGGGCGGGGGCGTGCGGGGCAGAGGCCCAGCGTCGGGCGTCTTGTCGGGGCCGAAGAATTCGAGGGGGGAACGAGGAGGGGGGAATGGGCGGTCGGCGTTGGGGTAGAAGCAACAGGGCGTACGGGGTAGCCGTCACTTTCTTGCCTCAAAAGGCGGGGCTGTCCCGGAAAGTGAGAAACGCCGGGCAGCGTGGCGCACAACTGAAACCTCCCATACGTGTTCGTGGCTTCCTCCTTTGCTGTCCCATCTCCTCATATCTTCTTTCCCGCCTGGGCGGGGCAGTGGGCGGGCGCGCGGTGCGGTGTGGAGTGTGCATGTGTGCGACTGCGACGAAGGGATGGAGCGAGAGCCGAGAGTGGCCTAGAAAAGAAATGAGTTGAGATGATATGAGGTGACGCAGTGGCGGGAAAGTAGTAAAAAGGGGGGCAGAAGATTTTACAACAAAACTCCCTCGCAGCGAAAAGAATTTTACAACAAAACTCCCTCGCACAACACTGGGCACGGGACTGGCGCGCACTGGCACTAACACAGGTACACCACGGGAGCCGCCTAAGCGACTCCTGCGAGGGTGGCGAGGCACTTATTGCAATAGCTCCGTGCACCCGCCCACCCCCGCCACAGGCAAGCTCATTCACGACCTGCTCTGCGATGGCCGTGTGAAGAACGACTGAGATGCGCTGCTTCTGCAGCCCCAGCCAGCTCTTGGTGGTCCAAGTCACCTCATTATTCTGCAGCCCCAGCGAAAAGAAACCAAATCGCCATTATTCACGCGGCAAAATGCACGCGCCCCCAGGCACTCGCGTGCGAGTCGTAGGTCTCTACGCCCCCTATTCCGGAGCTAACGGGCAGAACGGCACAGTCGTCTCTTGGGGCAACGGCGGAGGCACAGTGCGGATCGAGACCGGCTCGCAGGCTGGCACCGTGGTGGAAGTGCATGACGGGAACGTGCAAAGCCCTGACACTGGTGCCGATATGATGCAATCGCTGGCTGGTGGCTTCCCGGGTGGCGCCAGGGGCGGCATCATGCCCAGTGGTTACTCGGGCGGCTACATGGGTAGCCAGATGCCAGGCGGTGCCGGCGCGGTCGGTGGCAGGGCATTCGCCGGTATGCCGCCACAGTGCCAGCACGGCCCGAGCTGTAGCAGCAGTGGCGCCGGCGGCGCCGGTCTCTGCGGTGGCATGTATCCCAGCATGCCAGCCCCTGTGCACCAGCATGGGCTAACACCCGCCTACGCCCGGCAAGCGCCGCACCACGCGCCGAGGGGCGGCGCGGCATTCGGCGGGCAAGGCAGCAGCGGTGCGCGAGACGCAAAGGCGAGCAACTCGCTCGCCGAGATTGGCTTCGCGCTGCGGCCGATCGTCTCGAGCGAGCAGCCAGACCTCTTCCGCGCGCTCGCGGGGCTGCTCGTGACGCAGGACCCGTCCCAGCTCGGCAAGGGCAAGGACGTGCAACAACGGTACGGTCCGTTCGACAACCTCAAGCTCCGCTGCGCCTGGAGGATCGACCACCCTGCACGGCAGGCGCAGTACCAGGCGGCAGTGAGCGGCGTCGGGGCGGAGATGGAGAAGCTTCGTAGGACAGGCGTCCAGAACCCGCCGGGCTTGCCTGCGCCGGCGCGCGGCTTCCAGTTCGCGCAGGGCGCAAACGAGAGGCTGCTGCTGCATGGCACGAGCCCAGAGAGGCTGCTCGACCTCCTCGCCAACGGCCTCAACGAGCGGTTCAGCGGTGTCAACGCGGGCTCCGCCTTTGGCGACGGCATCTACCTCGCCGAAGACGTCGGCAAGACCGACCAGTACGTGTCTGCCGACCCTCGCTACGACGCATCGATGGAGCTGCACAGGCGGCTGTACGGCGGCAACACCGTGCGGCACCCCGGCGACGTCTTCTACGTGCTCGCCTGCCGCGTCGCCCTCGGGCATTCTGTTCGCACCCAGCATACGGGAGAAGATGCGTGCGCAATGGACGGCGGCCACCCAATCTTCCCGGTGACGTTCCGCGAGCTTGCGCCCATCCCGGGCATCACGCCCACGATGCACTACCACTCGCTCATCGCAGAGCTCGGCGGCGCCATCCAGCGCTACCGCGAGTTTGTCGTCTTCAAGGGCACGTACGTCTACCCCGAGTACCTCCTCGCCTACCAGCGCTACGACGGCAGCGCGCTGTTGCGCACGTGGTAGTCGCGCTCGCGGCGTCACCAGCGTGCGGCGTCGCTGCCGCATGGACTATACGCGTGCCGTCACACTCACTGCTATAGGTTAGTACTGCATGCTGACTGTAAGGCATATGCGCCACCCACGTACACACTCACTCTCTATAAAAAACGCATGGCATGCTCGGGCGGGAGGGAGTGGGAGAGCGGAGAGGTGGGCGGGCCACGCGCCAGAGATAAACGTGGCGAGTAGAGTACGCTCGGCTCTAGTCCCTGGCGCGGCGAGCGCGGCGCGCGCTAATCGACTGCCCGCCAATCGCCCGCTCGGTACTCCCAGCGCCGCTCCCCCTCCGCCGCCAGCAGCACCGGCTTTCCGGCTGCGTAGCTGCCGCTCTCGAGCATTCCCTTCACGCCAAAGTCGCAAATGATATTGCCATCCTTGTCCATGGGGTCGGCGAACTCAAAATACGGCTTCGTGCAGGTCACGACTTCGCCCGATACAACAGTCAAGTGGACCGACTTCTTGCTCACGACGGCCTCTTTGCCGACGTCGAAGGCGCACTCGAAGTCCTCCTTGCTCACGACAGCCTCCTGGCTCTCGGCAAGCTTGCGGAAGAAGCCACGGACGAAAAGGTACGCCGCCTCGTCTGGCACGACCGTCTCCCAGCAGACGACCGCCGGCACGCCCTTGTGGATGCACGCCTTCGCGAGCTCGAGAGACTCGCAGCCGTTGAGGACGACCAGCCGAACTTGGCTCCGGGCCAGAAGCTCTGCCACCTGGTCGTTGTCCACCTCCGTCGACGTGATCTGGCCCTCCGAGTTAGTGAAACCGAGCCGCTTCTCGCGGAAAGGGCCGGTCACATCGGCGTGGCCCGAGAAGAGAAAGTAGCACGGCTTCCTCGCCGACAGCTCCTCTTTGAGCCTCGCAAACGAGCAATCGCGGTCCGCGGACTGCGCCTCCTGCAACGTCCGCTTCCCTCCCACCTTCGAGTACTGCGTGCCGCCAAAGATGTGAGCGGGGATGGCTTGCGAGGCGGCCAGCGCATCGTTGAGCGCCTGCGGCAGCGAGGATACGTCCGGATCGTTGTCGGGGTTGCAGACAAAGCAGAGGAGCTTCGGGTCGGCCGCCGCCGACCTCAGATTTGAGTACGCGAGCTGCTCCGCCAGCAGATCCTCACGCATTCGCTCCTGCTCGGCGAGCAGCGTTCGGCTGCGCACGTCCCGGAGCCTGGCCTCCGTGTCGATCGCGTCGCGCAGCGCCCTGCTCTTCACCTCGTCGGGGTCGAGAGACGCCCACCAACCGGGAGGTGCGCGGTCCTCCAAGTTGTGCTTGCCCACGAGGTAGCCCCAGGCCATGGCGTTGTTGCGACCGAATAGCTGGCGCGCGTGCAACATCTTCTCGTCAGTGATCACGTTGGCCCCGCTGTTCAGGTTGAGCGTGTCCATGGAGATACGGTGCGGAAACAGGATCTGATCAATCTTATCGCGCGCGGCGGGGTCGGGTTCCGCACTGCTGTCGAAGGGGACGCCGCTCTCAATGAGGTAGCGCATGATGTCGTCAAAACCGCGCTCGCGAGCCGCCTGAAGAGCCCGGTACTCGGCGGATGGCCTCCACCCTCGGTTGATCACGTAGAAGATGTTCCCCTCGACGCCTTGCTGCGTAGCCCGCGCCCTGTAGGCGGAGACGAGGGTCCGCACCATCTCGAACCGCGTGTCGAGAGGGAGGCCGTCCTCGCTGCAGGCGATGTAGAGCGGCTCGCAGTCGTACGTGCCCGCCTCCCGCAGAATGCTCGGGTCGAGTTCATCGTCCAGCAGCGCCGGTGCGGAGGCGAGCAGCTGCTGCACGACGCCGAGGCGGCCGGCTTTGATGGCCGACCAGAGGAGGGAGATCGCGCTGCCGCATAGAACGTGCGGCGTGCGGACACGCGCAAGCACGAGGGCGAGGTCGAGGGGCACTCGGAGGCACACGACAGGGCGCGAGCCAAGCAGATCAGACCGAATGGTGCGGCCTTCGCCGTCGTCGCTCCACAAAATGCATGAACCGGGCAAACGCTGAGGCACAACCCGGCCCTCTGCCGAAGCAGCCCAGCCGCCAATGCAGGAGAGCTCCTCCGGCGTGAAAGCTCTCTGAAAGAGGGGCAACTGCTGCAAGTCCGCCGCACTGACCCTCAGCTGGCCCTGCGCGAGCATGTCGTCGAGCATGGAATCGAGCTGCGGGATCGCCGTGTCCTCGACGACGCCAACGCAAGCAACGATGGCAGAGAGGCCTGCAGCATCGGACGCCGCCTCCACTTGCATCGCCTCAAGGCCGCCGCGGCTACCACTCCCGCCGCCGCTGCCGCTGCTGCCGTCCCCGCCGCCGCCGCCGCCTCCGCCGCTGCCCCCTCTGCCGCCGCCTCCTCCCCCGCCGCCTCCTCCCACGCCACCGCCGCCGCCGCCGCCGCCGTTGCGCCGCGCCGACTGCTGCTCGGCGTGCCACCTGTTGAGCAACTCGACCTTGTCCGGGCGCGGCGGCGCGTGGCGCGCGTCGTCGTCGTCGTCGCCGCCGCTGCCGCCGCCGCCGCCTCCGCCTCCGCCGCCGCCGCCGCCGCCGCCTCCGCCGCCGCCGCAGTCCGCACCGCCGCCGCCGCCGCCGCCGCCGCTCCGTCGGAAGGGCAGTTCCTCCTCGTCCGCGACCAGCCCATCGGGGAAGAGCATGCGCAGCTCGACACGGACGCGGGCCAGGCGCGCAGCCCACGCCTGCCTGATTGCCAAAAGCGTTGGTCCGCCGCTGCCGCTGCGGTAGCCGAGGCTGCCCATGTGCTCTGCCAGACGCTTCCGATTCTCCGGCAGGAGCAGCGTCTCGCAGCCAGTTTTGACTGATGCGAGGGTGTGCGTCAAGTCAGGCGGCGCGGAGAGGAACGGCAGCACGTTGCTACCGAAAGCCCCGAAGTCGCAAACGAGAGACGGCTCGGCGTTCTTCAAGAGCCAATCGACGATCTCCTGGTCTGGCTGCGTCAGGATGTCGGACAGAGGGCCGAACTGCCCGAGCTCCCGCACCAGATCGTTCGCTTCAGGCGAGGCCGAGCTCAGGGGCTGCGGGGTCTCCTCGGCGGAGGGCGGCCGTGGCCTCTCTTTATAGTTGGGATAGTTGGGGTCATCACGGAAGCGGCTGCGCCACTTTTGCAGCCTGTCCTCCTGTGCATTTTTGTTGCCCGTCTCTGGCGGGGCAACCTCCGACTCGCTCCATGATCCGGTCTGGAACTTGCTGGTCTGGAACTTGTTGCGGAACCAGCTCTCTGCTTGCCTGCCTGCCCTCAGGACGGCAAAGGCTCGCAGGCCGAGCCCGTCATCAACGCATGCGAATGCGCACACCGGACCCCGGTTCAAGATGAGGCCCTCAGCGCGGAGGAGGAGGTGAGCTCGGACTTCGTCTCGACGGTCGCCGCCGGAGTCGACAGCGGGGTTCCACGTGAACTCCAGCGCCCAGTGTTTGTTGACCATGGCAGGGACGCGTCTTCGCGTAGAAAAGAATTTAAAATGCAGCGCGGCACTGGGCGCCGAAAGGCGAAAGAAGCCGCGAGAACAAGGGACCGGCAGGCGGCGGCGTCACAGGACGAGGCAGAAGGGAACGACGCGACAGAGGAGGAAATGACAAGGGAGAGAACGACGAGAGTGGGACGACCGCGAGGTGGCATGAAGGTTGCAGCGAGAATCGGAGAGAGACTGCGAAGAGAGATAGGAAGAGGCAGACTCCCTAGGGTGGGCGACGGCTAGCGCACCACACACCTCTCCTTAAAATCCCTGTGTGGTGGCGGCGTTCCGTCCTCCCATCCCTCCCTTGGGTTGTCTGTTTTCTTTCTTTCTTTCTGGGCACGGGAAAGAGAGAAAATCAACCGGCCTGCGCTCCCTTGCATTTTCATTCTTTCGAAGTTGAATTCTGCGCACGTCTCAACGAGCGCGCTCACTCCGCGCTTACACACACTCCGCATCTCGGCCGCTGCGGATGAGGAACATTGGAGTTGTTCTCGCAACCATCCACGGAAGGGCACTCACAAAGCACCCTCCCCATCTCCCTCTTGGCCTTGCTCCATCCAGAGCACTGTACCACCTGCTGCGCCAAGCGGACACTCTGTACTCGCCGAGCGCGGGTGCGACCGGCGATATGCCAGGAGCGGCCCCGCCGCTGCCAATGGATTTCGTCGAGGGCCTCGACTGATCGTGGCGCCAGGCCGGCACGGAGGAGGCGGTGGCGGTGCGGCGGCTGGGCCCAGGGGCGGCCGGTGCTGGCGTGGAAGACGGCGCGATCTAGTGTGCGTGTCGGTGTCTGCAGCCAGCTCTCTCCTGGAGCCTAGCAGTAACTAAGGCGACCGGCGGTGGGGCGAGGGAGGGGAGTGGGGGGGTATGGTCCTGTCTCTAGAGGCCTGGCCCGTTAGCAGGTGGGGGGGTTTGGTCTTGATAGAAGATAGGAAGGCGAAACACAGTCCGACCAACGACTGGGACACCGGCGCGGTATGGGTGGACGCAAGACGGGCGGTGACGGCCACACAGGAGCTCGACACACCAGACTGATTGATTGATTGATGGGAAGGCGACACCAGTCAACCACACCACACCCGCAAAAAGTCCGAACCCCGCCGCCGCTGGGTCTGTTCTCTCTCGGGCTTCGACGGCCCCCTCGATAGCTTCCTTCCCCACCCCGACCGGCACCTGGCCTCCTCCCACTGTTTCCACCTCTGTGGATTATGCGCCTCCGCGACTGGGTCTGCGCGGCATGCGGCGCGATCAACCTCGGCCAGCGCCAGTCCTGCTTCTCGTGCGGTGCTGTCAAGTGTGCCAACGCACGTGCCGCCACTCGTCAAGTCACAGAAATCGACGAAGCCGGGCCTCCGCCGCGGATGACTGACACATCGGCTGCCGGGCTTCATCTCGCGTCGACCGACGCCGCCTGCAATGTCGAAGGCACCAGGCCGGCAGCCTACTACGCAGAGGCCGCAGCGCGGAGAGGCGGCTTCAAGCCCGAGAGCTTCCGCGTCCGCGCGAGTGAGGCGGTGGCAGCCGGCGGCCGCGGCCGCGGCGGTCACGGCGCCAGACCCGGGCAGCGGCCACGTGGAGACGCGTCTGTCAGCCACCAGGACGCCATCGCAGCGCTCAAGGCGGAGCAGCAGGCGGCCCGCCAGCAGTGCCGCCGCACCCAAGAGAGCCACCTCTCTACCCACTGAACGTGCACTGAATGTCCACTTTGGCGCAGGCGCGGCGAGCGGCAGCCGAGGCGCAGCGGGCGGAGGAGCGGCGCGAGCGGCAGAGGCGGCGCGAGGCTACCGGCGACGCGCGGAGTCGGGGCGTCAAGACTAGCGGAGCGGAGAGTGACCAGCCGCTCGGCGAGCTGCTCGACTCGCGGGACGAAGTGGACACCCTCTCCGCCTCGCTGTGCGCCGTGATGAGCGGCGTCGTACAGGCGAGCGCCAGACCGCCGGAACAAGGTTGGAGAGGACACGCCGATTAGCGACAGTCAGAGCGCGAGCCAGTATCTAGATACGTAACCTGCACACGCTTGCACCTTGCACCATATTTTGGCTTGAGCTAGTATTAAGAGCGCTAATAACTATCAACACGGCTGCAGTGTCTAAACACCTCGTAAAATTCTAGCCGACACGCGACACACCTCTTCCTGTCTTCCAGCTGCCACTGGGTCGTCAAACGAATACAAAAAACTCGCTGATATGACAAGGTAAGGTAAGGTAAGGTAAACTTCTCCACACATATGATATGACACCGACGAGGACGACCGAGCTCCGCGCCTGGGCGCTGGGGGGCATGCACCCGCGGCAAGTAAAAGCGCCTTGCGGCGCAAGATCTCTTAAACACCTCTCTCTGCAACTCCGCGAGGCGAGACTTGGACTTCTAACTTCATGCAGTTGGCCCTGGAGCTGTCCCGTAAAGCCGTAGGGGCTAGGGCGGTAGGGGGCGTGCACGTACCACGTTGGCCTCATTGTACCGCCTTGGCCGCGCGCCGCGCGTGTGAGCGCCATCGGGGAGAGCACGAGGCCAGTCGTGCACGGAGCGCCGCGCTTGGAGACCTGGGCGGTGATCGGAGCACCGGAGATCTGGGCGGCTCTATCTCCTGATCCTGCGGCCCCTCCGGCAGCCCCGGCGACTCCAGCGACACCGGCGACACCGGCGACGCCGGCGACGCCGGCGACTCCGGCGGCTTCGGCGGCTGCGGCGACTGCGGCGGCTGCGGCTGCTCCGGCTGCTCCGGCTGCTCTGGGTCCGGCTGCTGGGGCAGCGGCGGCAGCGGGTGCGCTTGTTGTTTCGACGGCTGATGTTTCGCCGGCTGCCGCTGCTGCGGCTGCGGCTGCGGCTGCGAGGGCTGCTGCAAATGCGCCACTTCCTTCGGCTCTCCTCCCTGCGACCCCCATCTCCTGCGCTTCGTCACGTTGTTCTCCGGCTTTGGCGCTGGAGGCACGTCCCCTGCGCTCCGGCTCCGGCGGTGCATGACCAGTGGCTCTGCAAAGATCTCACCTCGCTGCTGCTTCAGCGCCCAGATCACGCGCCCCTCATTCTTCCCCGTCAGTTTGTACGTCATGTCCTCAGACTGCCACCCGAACGCCCCCTTGAGGCTCCGATCAAAGTAGCACGCGCCTCCCGGGTGAGCGCCTGCTTGCACCAACTTTGAGAAGCGAAAGGGGTCGGCGCCCCCCCACCCGGTCTCGTCAACCTTGCCCATCAGCCGTGCCCAGTGCATGGAGGAGGGCGAGAAGCGGTCGCCGGAGTGCACCTTGTGCGGCTCGCGCGTGAACATGCAGCGGATCAGCTTCAGGCCGAGAGCGCTCTTGAGGCTCTCCTTGGCGAAGCCCGCCTCGTCGGCGGCGTCGATCTCCGTCGAGCACGTGACCTGCAGGCCATTCCCGCCCGCCGGGACGCCCGACGGCGAGGGCGGGTCGGATACGCTTGACGCGCTGCCCTCTGCCAGCCGGGGCGCGCTCACTGCCGTGTCCCGGACCTTGTTGCGGCAGCCGATGAGGAAGCGCGGACAACTTCTTTGTCGTCTTCCCGGAGGGCTCCTCGACGGCGCTCAAGGCGGCTCTGTTGGGCTCAACCGCCCTGCTGGACTTCACCGTGTTTGAGGAGAAGCAGGGCGGCTGTCTCATCGTGTCATGGTGAGGTCGATCAAGGCGGCCCTGCCTGGCTCAACCACGCCCTGCGCAGGACTTCACACCGTGATTTGAGGAGTCAGAAGCAGGGCGGGCTGACCGAAGATCGTATCATGTTCAGCACGACAGCAGCCACACAAGCTCTCTCGCGTCGTCCCCCCGTGGGGGCGTGTGTTTTTAGATTTTGTGTTTGCACGTGGCCCGGGCGGGTGGCGTCTGGCGATTCTTGGATCTACTCTACGGTATAGGGTATACGTCAGTAGACAGTAGTAGATGTATAGAGATGCACTAGATTGCTAATGTGTATCCTGTGCGTAGGGCGGGCAGACACCCCGCAGTGCACGCACGCAACTTAAACCTGAACGTCGACTCTGCATGTGCAAATGCGTGTCTGTATACAGTACGTACACGAGTAGCTAGTACTGCACAACCACAAAGGCCCAACACTCATGTATGAGAGCCGAGCCGAATAGGCGGCACAAAGAACAAGAATCGCGACGGGTCGCTACCCACTGGGACCGCTGCCGCCGACGAACCACTGCCTCGCTGTCCTCACCGCTCCGAGCGGCTGGATCCCTCTGGTGCGGCCTCCAGTCTGCACCGCGGTGAGCGGCTGCGCACCCGCCTTCGCCTCGCTGTCCGGGGTGTCTGGGGTCGCCTATTCCAAGCGGACTCCGTCAACGGCGGCTCACCCTCACAGCGACAGGGTCGAGTCGGCCGCGATCGCCTGCAGCTGCGGCTGCGCCGGCAGCGACCAAGGCTTGCGGCTGCTTGCGCCGCTGCTGCGGTACACGCTGACGCCGGGGATGAAGTGGCGCGCGTACGGCCGCGGAGTGCCGTCGGGATTGTAGCCCGCGTGCGCTGGGTCGAAGCGCCACTCGCAGTCCTCCGGCGGCGGGAAGCCCCGCCTTGCGCGGTCGAGAAGGAGGAGGAAGCCGTCCGCGTCGACCACCTCCTTCATCCACCGCACCCCGGGCGGGGCGACCGGCTGGCTGGTGGGCGGGAAGAAGAGGTAGCCGGGCACCTGAGGTCAAGTCAGGTTAGGTTAGGTCAGGTCAGGTCAGGTCAGGTCAGGTCAGGCGAGGTGAGGTGAGCATCTCCACACACACACACGAGGTGGTGGGGCAAGGGCCAGGCGACCCTCGCGACTCCACGTCTAGAAGGCACCGCACGGCATTCAAAGTGCAAGGCCCGGTGCGCGCGGGTGAGCGGTGTGTGTGTGTGTGTGGCCGAGGGGGGGAGGGAGGGGGGGGGGGGTGGGGGGGAGGGCGCCTCGGGCGCGCAGAGGCACGGGAAGAGAAAGCAGCCGCGCCAGACCACAAATCCCGCGAGGAAGGTCGCCGTCGTCAGGATCTGCGTGCAGTGGACTGCCGGGCCGGTGTGGGGCGGGCAGGCCGCGGCGCCGGCGAAGCAGTACTCGAAGCTCTGCAGGAAGATGCAGTAGAGGAGCGCGAGGGCGGGCACCGTCCACAGCCACAGCAGCGAGAAGTAGGCGCGCATCGCCACCTGCGAGGGGAGATGAGGCGAGATGTGGCGAGATGTGGGGAGATGTGGCGAGATGTGGGGAGATGTGGGGAGATGCGGGGAGGTGTGGGGAGATGTGGAACAGAGTAGGCGCGCATCGCCACCAACGGAGGAGGAGCAGGGCAGGAGGAGCGGAGGAGGAGCGGGGGGGGTGCATCTCGGATGATCGGACGACCTCGGATGACCTCGGATGATCTCGGATGATCTCGGATGATCTCGGATGATCTCGGGTGCGTCTCGGATGATCTCGGATGATCTCGGATGATCTCGGATGATCTCGGATGATCTCGGGTGCGTCTCGGGTGGGCCGGGCCCCCCACCGTCATCGTGATAGTGACGAACCAGAAGGACCACATGTAGAGGTAGAAGGCGGAGCGCCATTCCTGCTGGGCGCGGAGGCCCGCCACCATGCGCGTGGTGCGGACGATCTGCGCCTCGGTGAGGCAGAAGAGCCACTCGACGAACGAGAGGGAAAAGTACTGGAAGTTGATGATGACGTCCATGATCACATAGTACTTAGCGAGCTGCACAAAGTTGGACTTGTAGTGCGTCACAAAGACGAGCGGCCCGATGAAGGGCAGGTAGGCGGGCAGGACGACCGTCACGACCTCGCTCCAGATCGCCATCCAGACGAGGGTGCAGTACGCGCTCGCGTTGGCCTCTGGCCGCGCGGCGAGGGAGCGGAGGAGGATGCGCTGCTGGTAGAGGGCGAAGAAGTAGGCGTTGGTGCTGTTGAGCGTGAGGAAGCCGAGGATGAAGAAGGGGAAGATGAGGCCGATCGCCGCGGCCGTCTGCTGCGAGATGAGCGGCGCCGAGCCGTCGCCGATGGTCGCGAAGGTGTTGTCGAGATGTCCGTTGCCGTCGGGGATGGTGGCGAGGAACTAGCGGCGATCGGGGGAGATCGGGCCGAGATCGGGCCGAGATCGGGCCGAGATCTAGCCGAGGTCCAGCCGAGATCGAGCCGAGATCGGGCCGAGATCGGGCCGAGATCTAGCCGAGGTCCAGCCGAGGTCCAGCCGAGATCTAGCCGAGATCTAGCCGAGATCTAGCCGAGATCTAGCCGAGATCGTCCAGTGCTCGCCTCGACGCAGAGGAGGCCTTCGAGCAGCGCGAGCTCGAAGAGCAGCACCACCGGCATCCAGATGACAGACGCGGCCTGGTGCGCGTTGCAGGAGAGGCAGAGCTTGTAGCACAGCTGCGTCACCGGCCACGAGCAGCGGCAGCCGAGCCAGTCTGTGGACTGTCCGGAGCGAGGGTGGCCGACCCACGGCACGGGGAGGGACTGCGGCGCGTTCTTGCCCACCTCTGCCAGCGCGGTCACCGGTGTCCCCTTGGGGAAGTTTCCGTGCAGTTTCCCCCGCAGCACGAGCACGCCCGCCGCGTGCTTGTACTCGAACACGTCGTGGAACTCGTGCGTCAGCGACGTTGCCTCTCCGACCCGGACCCTGTCCCCTCGCCGGAAGCCCTCGTCGGCGCCAGGTTGCGGAGGAGCCGTCGCCGTGGGATGTGTCACCCGCAGCTCGAGGTCACCCTCCTTTGCCTCCGTCGTCAGCGTCGCCGTGGCTTTGGAGAACTCCCCCTGCGTCCTCTCCCACGTCGCCTCAAACGGCAGCTGGACGGCCTCAAGCAGCGCCATGTCGGCATGTTTCCGGCTCGTCGCCATGTAGATTGCCCACATCGGAAAGTACTTTGCCTGCCACGACGTGAACAGATTCATGCCCTGGCCGTCGGTGTTCTCGCCGACGAACCTCCGAGCGGCGTCCGAGAGAAGATACTCGGGAAGGATCTCGTACTGCGTCGGCGGCGCATAGCCGGCGGTGCCCGGGAGCGTCTCTTCGGCCGCGGCCCACCAGTTGGCGTCTGCCGGGTCCTCCCACTCGGTCGGCTCCCACTGCTGCGGTGAGACAGGCACCGGCTGCGCGGCTTGCAGCTGCGCCACTCGGCTCCTGAGCTGCTGCAGCCGCGTCCTCTCGGCCGCCAGCCGCTCCCTGTGGGCGACACACTCGGCCCGCGCGAGCGAGGCGGAGTGAGCCTCGGCGCGGATGAGCGCTCGCCGCTCCTCGACGAGATCACAGCCGCAGCCGTCGTCCATGCAGCTAGGGCCGCGCTGCCCACTTTGACAGCTGGCAGCGCGGTGGAGATGGATTGGTGCGGGCGTGCGGCTCGAGGAGCTGGCCGTCGACGAATTCTTTTGTTGGTCCCCTGAGCCTGTGAGTGTGAGCATGCTGCTCTAGCCTCACATGTCACTTCCTGTGGTCTGTTGTTTGTTGTGCTCTTGTTTGTTTCTCTTGGCACCTTGGAGTGCTGGGGGGGGCGACAGGGAGGATATGGCCTTGAGTTATGTGTACGCCAACTCAGGGTATGTGGCAGCCAGCTGGCTGTGTGTCTTGTGAGCCTTTTGTGTCTGTGTGTCGCTCGTGCGTGTCGTCATCATCTGTCTAGCGTCCACCCATACCGCGTTGGTGTCCAGTCCGAGCCTGGCTGTTCTTCACCTTTCTACCTACCTACCTAGTGTGAGTGTGTGTGCTCCTGAGCCTACCCCTACCTGAGCCTGCGACTCCGGCGTCCTGCGAAACCAAGGCCTTGCAGCTTCGCGCACAGGTGCGCAGGTCCGAGCTGCTGTGGAGGTGGCAACTCGTCGGAGCTTCCGGGGTGACATCTAGGGAGCCCTGAACGTTTCCGCAGGCGAAAGGACAAGACGTGCTTTTTAAAGAATTTTACAACAAAGCTCCCTCGCACAACACTGGGCACGGGAGTCGGGACTGGCGCGCACTGGCACTAACACAGGATAAAGAATTTAAACAAAAGAACTCTCTCTCACAGCAGACACGAGACAGGCTCGACACAGGTGCGGATAAAGAATTTTACAACCAAGCTCCCTCGCACAAAACTGGGCACGGGACTGGCGCGCACTGGCACTAACACAGGTACACCAGAATAAAGAAAGGCATTTTCGTCGTCACGGTGGACTCCCTGCTGTATATGGTCAGAACAGACTCTCGACGACTGCACACTACACCTCTCGCCTGATCACACCGTACACCTCAACCGTACGCTCGTGCACGTATGACCCCATCAGTCGCTGTATCTGTAGGCAAACCCATCGAGACGTCAAACAAACAGGTTGGCGACGGAGAGGGGCAAGAGCAGGCCGAGCGCTTTGCTGCCGATCACGCTCGCAGTCGTAGCCGTCGATGCGCCGCCTGCTGCCGCACCGGTCGCCGCGGCCGCCGGCACGGCTGCCGCACCACTCGCCGCCGTACTGCGCAGGAATGCAGTCAGGACGGGCAGCATGGCCATCCGCCGAGCCGAGAGCACGCGGCCAGCCTCGAGAGAATGGGCAGCGCGCCCAATCGCTGCGGCGGCGGCGGGGCTGCTGGCGGCACTCACGGCTTTGGCGAGGGAGGCTGCTGCGGCGGGGGCGGCGACGGCGACCGGCGCGGCGCTGTCAAGTCCGCCCGCAACGAGGCCGATGGGTCTGGCGGCGGAGAGGAGCGCTTGGCGCGCGGCGAAGACGCCAACTTGCGGCGACGTGGCGAGTGCGAGCAAAGAGGCGACTCCGACCGCGTGCAGCGCAGCGCGGGGCGGGAGCTGCTTCGCGAGCTCCGCCACGCGCGCCTTTAGCAACCCTTTCGTCGCCGACCTGTTTGTCCTGCCCGCCTGTCTCTCCGCCGCCGGCATGTCGAACGCCCTCGCAACCGCCCGCGCCGGAGCCTTGACTTTGAGGGCGATTCCGTGGCGCCAGGTTGGGGTGGCGTGCGTGCGGCGGGGCTGTGGCGATATCCCCGCCGCCGTCGGTTTCAGCAGCGCCCCTGCCGCAGCCGCCACGCTGATCATGATTATCCATTGCCGTCGCCTGTCGCCGCCGTTATGCTTGATGGCCCGAGCAGGTGGTGCACCGCTGCACGGACTGGGCTCTAGGCTCCGAGCCGGCTTCCTGCGAACGGCAGTGCGCGGAGTTCGGGGCGGCGGAGTGCGGGGCGGAGGAGATTTTGCCCTCATCATGTCGTACACAGGTGTGTCCAGGTGGCGTTTATTTTTGAGAGCGCCTTCGTTGTTAATAGTTTATTTTGCTTTGCCGGGCCTCAAGCTGAAATTCTGCAAAAACCTGACCGGCCCCTGCCCTGCCCCTACCTACCTACCTACCTACCTACCTTACTTATGGGAAACTAAAAAAGAAATCACGGGATGGGTGAAGGTGGGGTACTATACCAACTAAAGTGATGGCTGGTGGTACTATCCTGCAACCACAGTCCTTCCTGTGACATGGCAGGCCACTCTCAAGCCCTACAAGCACCAGATCAACGACTTGGGGAGGGTTGGCATCTCGGTTTCCGCGGAAAATTTCTTTTTCTGCTGTGAAAATTCCGGCGTGAGAGAGGGAAAAACCCGACGGGAGGGCCCAGACCCTACCCTACCTACCCCGGCATGAGGCCCGCCCAAGCAAAAATAAACGCCACCTGGTGTGTCGGAGAAATGCCGATCTTTTTCCCAAATACGCTTCTTCACCTTTCTACCTACCTACCTACCTACGCCTCGCCGAGAGCGGGAGAAGCCGCGAGAGCAAGGGATCGGCAGGCGGCGTCGTCGTCGCAGAACGAGGCAGAGGAGAGCGACGAGACAGAGGATGAAGCGACAGGAGAGAGAACGACGAGAGTGGGTGGGACGACCGCGAGGTGGCATGAAGGGGCGACGGCTAGCAACACTCCTCTCCCTTAAAATCCCTATGTGGTGGCGGCGTGCCGCCGTCCTCTCATCCCTCCCTTGGCTTGGCCGTCTGTTTTCTTTCTTTCTTTGCTATTGTATATTGTAAAATGCTTTTTGGCTCAAGTGCTTTGCGGGCCGGAGCTGTCTATCTAAGAATCCGGAGCTTCTCTTGAGACTAGTTGCAAAAAGGGTAGAGAGAGATTTTTAAAGACCAACAAGAAATCACGACTCTCACAGTGATTTGGGCTCGGCAGCTTGTTAGCCCTCAGCCGAAGCTGGGGCCGGTCCCGTAGCCGAGAGAGCCCGCGCCGATGAGTTCGACGCGGTCGGGGGGGCCTGCGAAGAGGCCAGCGAGATGGCGATCGCTGTACTTCATGGTGCCCTCGGTGGGGCGGCTGACAAGCCAGAGGTCGATACTCTGGACGACCCATAGGATGCCACGAATGCCTGAAGGAGAGGGAGGCGAAATCGAGTCATCACATCCTTGTAGTACAGCGGACCGACAGGCTCGCCGGCAGCATCCGCAGGGAGGCAGCATATGAGGCACCAGTCTTCTGCGAAGAGCTCAACAGCTGCGGCCGCGATGGCAGAGTCGGCCGCGGTTCGAGTCCTGGGGAGGTACCGAATTGTCGCCGCCGAAGGCGACTCGACGCCGCTGAGATCGGAGATCAAGCTCTGACAGGTCGCACGTCGCTCCTTTGACGCCGACGTGACTCACCCGTGCAGATCACATCAGGACACGGTCTCGACACGCTCGGTACGACGCCTGCGACCCGTCTTGGGTCAGGTGGCACGACGCTCATCGCGCCTGCCAGCGCTGCCGTGCAGGCTGCCACGACAAGGTCGAGCACGCTTCTATACGCTCGCCCAGCCTTCCTTTCCATCCCGTTAGGTAGCCTGGGAACGGCGGCGGTCAGAGGCAAAGCCTGCGAGGGGTGGTGGAACCACATGTCACGGCTACCGCCGGCTCGACCCCACGATAGCCTCCGGAGGCTGACTTTGAGGCACAATCATCGGACAACGTCGGCGAGTTGGGTCGCTCTCGCGGTAGCCAGATGACCTCCCATACTAGTGCCATCGGCCATGGCCGCAGGAAGCGCGGGAGAGAGCGCTGAGAGCAACACAGAGCTCCGTTGGCCACATGTCACGGCTACCGCCGGCTCGACCCCACGATAGCCTCCGGAGGCTGACTTTGAGGCACAACCATCGGACGATGTCGGCGAGTTGGGTCGCGCTCGCGGTAGCCAGATGACCCCTCATACTAGGAGCATCGGCCATGGCCGCAGGGAGCGCGGGGGAGGGCGCTGGGAGCAACACGGAGCTCCGTTGGACGCGTTTTCAAGATTAGCGGGTCATCTTGAAATGGAACTAGCCAGAAGGCTCGGCTCGAGACTGACGGCGTGACGCTCCCGTTTTGCTCCGCCTCTCATTTTAGACAGCAACGTGTGCGAACTCTATCCGCTATGCCACCCTCAGGGTCGCTGTCTTACTAGCTCTCCTGGTTCCCAGCCACCATCGTTTACGTTGCCGTTGGTCCGGAGTCCCGCCCCGGGGCTTGCAGGCGAAAGCGAGGGGCGGGAGAGGGGAGGGGCGACCGTGACTGCAACCCAATGCGCGGCGCGCTCCACGCTCGTGTCACTTGAGTACCCTGAAGGTGCCCTGCCGGTTGATGCCGGCGAGGTTCCACGGCTGCTCCTTGTGCGCCTCGTAGAGCGCGGACAGGGCGTCGACGTACTCCGTGTGCATCGCGTCCACCATCCGCGCGTCGTCGTTGGAAGGGGCGTCGTCGGGGCCCCACTTTGGGCGGAAGGCAGCCCGGCGCGCGTCGTCGAGCGGTGGCGGCGCGAGCGGCCCGCCGACCACAATGGCGATGGGCTTGCGGTTGGGCATGAGGCCGAACTCGGTGATGAACATGGACCGGCCTCGGAAGAGCGGCAGGGCGACGCCAAAGTGCCGCCGCACCACCCTCTGCAGCCGCGCGATCGGGTGCGTGTCGTCGGTGTGGAAGACGGCGTACAGGTCGTTCTCGCCAAAGGCGAGCACGGGGACGAGCGAGGCGCCCGCCATGATCGCCTCGCGCACGAAGCCCTTGCGCCGCTCAAGGACGAGGTCGATCTGGCCGGGCGTCACCATCGTCGACTCCTCGGCGCCGCCGACGACGACGACGACCGCCGAGCCGCTGCCTCGGCCGAGCACGGAGCGGAAGGTCGCCTTGTCCGACGTGCACGCCCCCATCGAAAGGATGTACTCCCTCCCGAACGGCACGGTAAAGTTGATTGGCAGCGTCACCAGCCGCCGCTCGATGCCGGGGAAGAGGCTGCTGAAGCCGCGCCCCTCGCGGGGCTGCGCACCGCTGGCGACGAGGGAGAGGGTCCGCGCGCCGTCGGTGGCAAAGGCGCCGAACGCGCCGACCGAGATGATGCCGTGCGGGTGGTAGCCGAGCACGTACTTGCCGTCGGGCGGCAGCTGCAGAGGAGGGGGAGGAGGGGGAGGAGGAGGGGGTGTGGAGGAGGAGGAGGAGGAGGAGGAGGAGGAGGAGGAGTGGAGGAGGAGGAGGAGGCGAGGCGAGGCGGTGGGCGGGGAGAGGGAGGGAGAGGGCGAGAGGCGATGGGTGTGCTGTGAGTGGAGCGGAGCTTGAGCCGCAGGCGTCGCGGCAGCGGCGGCGACAGGGTAGCGGGGCCTACTGCGACGATTGCCGGAGAGAGAGGACGCAGCGGCGGCGGCGGCGGCAGAAGGGTGGGCGACCGTTTGCCGGGGAGAGAGCACCTCTGCCGTCTTCACGAGCAGCATGGGAAAGTAGTCGCAGTAGGCGTGCCACCAGGTAGTGAGCTGGCGCAGGAAGGGCGCGCGAGATCCCGCCGTGGGCGCCTTGTCCGCGACGAATACGAAGTAGAGGTAGCCGAGTATGAACGGCAACGTGAGTGGATTGATGAGGCAGAGCAGCACGACAAACCACGAGATTGCGATGAGTGGCAGCAACCCGTAGAGGGAGAAGCTGAAGACAGCCAGCGTCTGCAGCCGCTTCTGCGCGCTCGTCCCGCCAGAGATGCGCCCGAGCCACGGGACGTGCACACTGAAGCCGCGCGTCAGCCGTGGCATGTCGGAGCTTGGAGGCTTGGCGCTGCGGTAGACGGGCGCGGCAGCCTCCTCCTCGGCACGCTCCTCCGCGCCTGCCCAGGGCCCGAACCGCGCCGATGCTCGTCCGAAGTTCGCGCCGGTGGCCTCGAGGCAGCGGTTCAGGGAGGTCTCCATGTGACCTCTGCCTCTGTGCGATTTCGGGCCTGGGGTTGTGCGTTTATGTGAAGAGCAGGTCGGTTCGCGCGAAGCCACAGCGGCGTCGGTGGCTGGATGAAGGGTAAGGGTCCCCGCTGGATGCGCTTCTCAGCTCACCGGCCCTGGATGTGAGGTTACCGACTGCACTCCAAGTGCTCCAAGTCCCCGCAACACGAGATGTTCTTTTCTCTTTTTTGGAGATACCCTTCGTTGTTAATAATACCAACAGTAACGCCCTTGCGAGGCAGGAAGGTGACGACTAGCCCGAGGAGTGCCGCCGATGCAAGAATGGGCGGTCGCAGCAGCTCGTAACGCTTGTCAGGGCTGCCGCACACCCGGGCACAGTCACAGGCCGCGACAGGGACCCTGGGACGGGCTGAGTGCACGCTGCGGGCTCGCACAGTGTCGGCGGCGAAGCAAATTTTCTCTAAGTGAACCAGGGATAATGGCAAACCTGCCGCTAAGCTGAGATCTCGCTCCCTACAACAAAACCTATAAAAGAGTGCAGAGTGGATCGCGGTGATGCACACTGCCAGTTGTTCCGCTGACCTGATCTCTCGCCCAGCGCGCAGCCGCGCACAAGCGCGTCGCCGGCTGAGGTAGAATACACGAGAGCCGGTCGGGGGAGGGTCTGCAAAGGGCGGCCCACCGACCTACCCCTTGCCCCCCCGCCCCCCCCTCTTCCCTGCTCAGATGCTCTTCGTACGGAGCTGCGCCTCGAAGCCGCGGACTGCCTCGGCGACGGCGGCCTTGAGCTCGGCGAGCGCGTCCGTGACGCGCGGCGCGACCAGCTCGGACGGGCGCTTCTTGTACGTCGTGCTCACGTCGGCCGACTCCGCCGCCGTCACGTCAGAGTACTTGAGCCTGCCGCTGTACACCGTGTCGGCCGCGTCGGCCGCACCCTCCTCCGCGCCGCCCTCGGCGCCGCCGGGAAGCGGCTTGACCTGCACGCAACGGCGTGGCGGTGTCAAGGCCTCCTGTGCGAGGTGCGGAGGAGGCGGAGGGCGGCGGGCGTCGCCACAAACCCAAGTGACCTGTCGTTAGGTGGTGGCATGCGGTCCGGCGCAAGGAGGTGCGACCAGCAGCGTCACAGCAAAAGCATAGGGACGTACCTCCCACTCCGCCTCGAAGGAGTAGTCGAAGGCGTGGCGCAGCACGCCTAGGGTTGGGGCTAGGGTTGGGGCTAGGGTCAGGGTCGGGGGCTAGGGTCAGGGTCAGGGTAAGGGTCGGGGCTAGGGTTAGAGTGGTCGACGGCGGGGCGCAAACACGCCTCGGGTTGGGGCTAGGGTCAGGGTCAGGGTCAGGGTCAGGGTTAGGGTCAGGGTCAGGGTCAGGGTCAGGGTCGGGGCTAGGGTTAGAGTGGTCGACGGCGGGGCGCAAACACGCCTCGCGAGGACGTGACGGTGGCCGTCCCTTCGCACGACTCCACCTTGCACGAGAGTACCCGAGATTACCCGAGAGTACCCGAGAGTCCCCGACCCCTCGCACGACTCCACCTTGCACACCCGCGCCTCGAGGCCGCAGCCGAGCAACGCGCGCGGCAGCCGCTCGTCTGCGGCCAGCGAGGCAGCCGCGCCGCCCACCCTCTGCTGCAGCTCGGCGCTCGCCCACTTGGAGACGTCCTAACGGGCGAGATTCGCCGAGATTCGCCGAGATTCGCCGAGATTCGCCGAGATTCGCCCACGGCGAGACGTCCTTGTCCTCCCACGTCACGCCGGTGCGGTTCCACGCCGACCCGGCACCGCCGCCGCCGCCGCCCGCCGCGGCGTCGGCCGGCGGCGCGTCGATCCTCTTTGGTGCCTTGAGGCGGTCCAGCATGGCCCTCGTGGAGGCGTCCACCTAAGGTCAGGCAAGGTCAGGCAAGCTTCTCCACACACACGGTGGCGGTGGTGGGGCAAGGGCCGGGCTAGCCCCTCGCGACTCCACGTCTAGACGACAGGAGCCGCACGGCATTTACAGTGTAAGGCCCGGTGCGCGTGGGTGAGCGGTGTGTGTGTGTGTGTGTGTGTGTGTGTGTGTGTGTGTGTGTGTGTGTGTGTGTGTGTGTGTGTGTGTGTGTGTGTGTGTGTGTGTGTGTGTGTGTGTGTGTGTGTGTGTGTGTGTGTGTGTGTGTGTGCGTGCGTGCGTGCGTGCGTGCGTGCGTGTGTGTGTGTGTGTGTGTGTGTGTGTGTGTGTGAGCGTGAGCGCGCGAGAGTCGCAGACACCTCGCGGTCAAAGTACGACGTCGTCGAGCCTAATCTCGCGTCATCTCGCGTCATCTCGAGCGATCTCGAGCTCCGTCAGAGTGAGGCGTTGTCGAGCCAGCGTGCTGAATACACCGACCTCAGGGCGGGGAGACGGTATTGTCCAGCGTATTCAGAGCACCGCGTGAGGACGAGGGGTATGAATACAGTGAATACGGCTGAATGCGGCTGAAGACAGCGGCGTACGTGTCCTCTCGAGCGCTGGTTGGGATACAAGAACCACGTGCTCCGCTTCTAGGGCCCGAGATATGGGGAGATATGGGGAGATATTCCGCTTCTAGGGTCGTCGAGCCGTCGGCGCGCTTCTTGTAGCCGCGCACCTAGTACCATACCTCCGGAGGATCGAATCCAGCGTGGGTTCGGTCCTGTGGCGGTAGGGGACGAACGGACCAGCCCCTCGAGCTCCTCCTCGCCATCGACCACCTCGCTCGCCTGGTTCTGCAGCATCCTGGCGTGCCGCGCCGCCGCCCGCGCCTCCTCCTCCGCCCTCTCGCGAGCCTCCTTCTCCGCCTTGCTCTTCTCCTCACGCGCCTTCTTGAAGTCCTCAAACGCCACCGGCGGCGCCTCCTCCTCCGCCGCCTCCTCCTCCGCCGCCCCCTCCGCCGCCGCCCCCCCCTCCGCCCCCCCCTCCGCCGCCCCCTCCCCCTCCGCCTCCGCCGCCCCCTCCGCCGCCCCCTCCGCCGCCCCCTCCGCCGCCCCCTCCGCCGCCGCGCCGCCCTCCACCTGCATGCCCCCCGCGGCGGGTGCGCCGCCGCCGTCCACGCCGGCGCGTCTCTCCGCCGCCGCCGCCGCCGCCTCGCGCCGGCCCCGCCGCTCGCTCCTCGCCTCCTCCCTCAGCCTCTCGCACTCTCGCCTCCAGTCGGCCCGCAGCGCCTATGAAGTGTCCCGCCCTGAGCACTGCAAGACATGCAGCACGCCTTGCCTTGAGTCTCAACAACGGGCATCGCGACCACCCGTGGACGCACGGCGGTGCGTCGCCCAAAAGGCTGCGTTGAAGGGGGGGATGTGTACTGCGCATCTTCGGCCCGTGGCGGCGCGTGGCGGCGCACCTCCTCCTCGGCCGCCTCCCTGGCGACTCGCTCGCGGTCGCGCTTGGCCTGCTCCGCAGCCTTGCGCCGCACCTCCCTCTCCTCGGGCGCGTACAGGCTCTTTCCCGCGAAGAGGCGCGAGAGCTTCTCCTTCTCCGCCTCCTTCGCAGCCGCCAGCCGCTCCTGCACGGCCGCCAGCTCCGAGCGGGCGTCGCGGTTCCGCGCGTCGGCCTTGCAAACCGCCGTCAGGTCGGCCTTGGCGTCGGAAAGCTCTCCCATCCGCGCGCGCGCGACGCCGCGCCGGAAGAGCGCCTTGACCGACGCGGGGTCGAGGGCGAGGGCCGCCGTCGCGGCCGCCGCCGCGTCCTCCCACAGCTCGAGCCGCAGCTGCGCCGCGGCGAGGTTGGTCTGCACCGACAGGAGCACCTCCTTGGCGGCGGGCACTTCGGAGTGGCGGCGGAGATACTGCGCGGCGAGCTGGTACGCCTGGCAAGCCTCCGCGTTCTCGCCGCCCTTGAAGCTGCCGTTGCCGCGCTCCTTTGCCTCGACGGCCTTTAGCACGCACTCGTCGACGCTGAGGCCGTCAGAGACGTCGGCCGCGGCCACGGGAGCCTCGTCCAGCCCAGAGGAGGAGTCGGAGTCGACGCTGCCGGGGTCTGGCAGGACGTCGTGCCCGGGCGCAGTTGTGTCCGTCATGCTCGGGTCACCACTATCGGGTCACCACTACGACGAGACTCCGCGTCGCGACTGCACGGGAAAAAAGAAAACATGGCCGCAGAAGCGGGAAACCACACCTGCCTTCTCCTCGCACCCCGTAGGCATCGCTGCCCTCTCACTGAAGGGCAGCAACAGCAGTACTTGCGGCGGTAACGGCGAGCTCGACCCGAGCTACAGCGCTTCGAATGTCGACGAAACGCCGGGCTCGCCGCCGTTAGCGCGGACGGGCGCGAGCGCGGGCGTCAGCATTCGAGGCATTGTGCCGGAGGTGGCCCCCCTCGTCCTCAGCCGCGCGCGCTTTGCTTTCCGGTGTGGCGCCCCGACCGGGGGCGACGTTCTGGGACGGTGGGTCGCGGGTGTATATATGATAGTGACTATCACTTTCATACCGCCGCCTCGGCGTCTTTCCGCGCCGCTCGAGTACCGGAGTGATTATCATTGACGAGCCAGCAGCCACATTCTGAAAGGAAAAACTTGTGTCCGTCATGCTCACCACTAGGAAAAAAGAATTTATAAAAACTTCACAACACTGGGCACCGGACTGGCGCGCACTCGCACTAACACAGGTACACCACTGGAGCCGCCTAAGCGACTCCCGCGAGGACGGCGAGGCACTTAGCTCCGTGCACTCGACCGTGAGGTTGGTGAGCACTCCAAGTGCTAAAAAGAACTTCTCGAGCACCCTCAGCCGCGTTAAAAGAATTCAAACACCTGAGGCCGCCCCCTCTCCTCACTGCCCCCACCTCTCCCGCCCTGCCATCTGGACCGCCAGCAGGTTTGCATCGATCGGTATGGAGTCCCCGGCGGGTAACGGGGCCAACAGCACCCCCCGGTTGGCCCGCTCCAACGCCTCATCCACCGGGTCTGGCCTTCGGTCCGTGAAGGGGCCGGCAGTGTTCTCGGCAAGCACCACGCCGCCTGGGCTGCTGTGGCGCTGCAGGAGGGCGTAATTCGGGAAGTGGTCCTTGCAGGAGGGGCACGTGAGCCCCGCGCTGCGCGACTGGCCGCCGTACAGCTTCTTCAGGCAGGTCGTGCACATGATGTGCATGCACGGGAGCTGGGAGGGGTTGCGCTTGAACTCGATCGCCTCGAGGCACACCGTGCACTCGACGTTGGGGTCGAGCGACGAGCGCAGCAGCCGCGCCATGTAGCCCGGCTCGCAGCCGTGCTTCCACACGGGCGGCGCGATGCACGAGCCTCCGACCGCGTTGAAGACAAGCCACGGCGCCGTCGAGTACCCTCCTCCCTCGGTGAACACCTCTGCGTCGCCGTATTGCAGCTCGCGGTGCGTGAGGAAGAAAGCCTCGTTGCGTCCTGTGCGCTGCACATAGAAGGCGCGCCTCGGGCCGCCGTCGCGCTGCAGCGCGTCGGCCATCACCGTATTCATCAGCTGCTGGTAGAGGTCGCCCTGGTCGATGGCCGGGTCCTCCGACAACGGCGTCCAATCGAGCAGCTCGCGGGCCAGTGGGCCGTCGCGCGCGAGGTCGGCGCGCAGCGCGCCGAGGACGGACGCGTGTGGCGCGCCGACCCGCGAGGGGTACTCGCTCACCGCGCTGTCCACAGGCTCGAGGTTGTGCGGGCTCACGCGGAGGGCGCGTGCGCCGCCGCCGCCGCCCGCGGGGAGCTCCACGCAGAAGCGGCGGCCGCCGTTGTCGTTGAACGAGACGATAACCCCGATCTGGCCATTTAGCGCCGGCTCCTTTTGGAGCCCGACCAGCCGCGCCCGACCGCCGTACACCGGCGGCGACCCAAGGGGCAGCAGGCCCCCCGCCTCGGCCTCCGCCTCCTTCCTCAACGCCTCCGCCACGGCCGCCGGCTCGCCGCGCAGCACCGCCTCCGCAAAGCCCTCATAGAGCTGCCTGCCGCGCGCCGCGCGCATCGACTGCCGGAACTGCTCCTCCTCGACCCGCCACTCCCAGTAGCTGAGCAGGTCATCCTCGGTCGTGTCCCCCCTCGCGAGCGCGTCCGTTCCCTCGTCCACCTCCGCCTGGGTGAGCACCCCCGCGGCGAGGCCCTTCTCCATGAGCTTGTCCAGTGGGCTGGGCTGGAGCAGCTCCGCGATGCGTGCGTACCTGGCCAGCCTGGCGTCGTCATGCCGGCGCTGCCGCAGGTGCAGCTCCGCGAGGGCGAGGGGGCCAGTCTCGTGGATGCCTTTCGCCGCGCAAGTCCACTCGCTGCCGGAAGGGTCGACGCCTGACTCGCGGGCGGCGGCGGTGAAAAGGTGGCCCCACAGCAGAGAGGGCGGACATGGTGCGGCGGCAATGGCGGTGGAGGTAGAGACGGGGCGGTAGATAGGGCAGCGGTGAAAGGGGAGGAGTTAGACGAGCCTGCGTCGAGCAGCACGCGCACGACGTCTGGCATCGCGTTCTGGACCGCGGCGATGAGGCAATCGTACCCTTCCCCCTCCGCGGGGCAAGTGCTGTGCGGGCTGGCTCGAAGCTCGAGCAGCAGCTTCACAGACTCGGTGCGCCCCCACTCGGCCGCGGCGAGGAGGGCCGTGTACTCGAAGGCGTCGGTGGCATCGATGGGCGCGCCGTGCTCGAGCAGCAGCCGCATGCACGACCGTACCCCCTCCGCGTCCTTGCCGGCGATCTGCACGAGGTCCTCTGGCGACACATCCGCCTGGAAGATGGGAGGGGCCGGCAGTGGGCCTGTGCCCCTCCTCTGCCCTACGCCACGCCTTCCGGCGCCCCCACGCCTTTGCATCGAGAAGCAGCCGGCAGGCGCCGACATTGCCGCTCTCGCACGCAAGCCGCAACGGTGTCACGACGGGGCCGTTGGCCCCGATCTGGCACCGGACGTTGACGTCGGCGCCCGCCTCGACAAGCGCGCGGGCGCACTCCTCGCTCGCATGGCGGTTGCCAGCCACATGCACCATCAAAGTGCTGTGCAGCAGCGGGACCTCCCCAGAGACGCCCGGCAGCGTGACGAGCTGCGCCAGCTCGGTGCGACTCGTCTGCCGCACCAGCTCCCCGAACCAGCGCGACTGCCCACTCCTGAGAACCAGCGCCAGCTCGGCGGCTCGGATGGGCGGCTGCGGCAGCTGGTTCCCGGCGCCGCCTCCGGGCAGCTCGGGTGGTTCGGTGCGCAAGTTGGCAGGCCGGATCGAGAGCCTGCGCACGCCGGTGGGCGTGCCGACCTGCACGCCATACCGCCCCCGGCCCTCGTCGAAGCTGAGGACCCGGGCGACTCGCCCGTTGAGCTCCGAAGCCGCCTGCAGACCCACCACCGTGGCGCACAGGCCCGGCGGCAAGCTTCCGCCGTCGTGATCTGCCGCGCCGAACGAGTCCTCTGCGCGTAGCAGCGCGATCACCTTGCCGAAGACATGGCCGAGCTCCGGACGTTCTGCGCGCATGACCCGCGCCAGCGTGGTTGGCGTGTGGCCGTCGCCCGCCACGTGGTGCACCGACGCGCGGGCCGCGAGCAGCAGCTCGACGCAGTGCACGTGGCCCTCGGCCGCTGCGATGAACAGCGGCGTCGCGCCGGAGGCAGTCCGCGGGCGGTCCACCTGCAAGAGGAGGGAAGATGAACGAATCCCTCACGCTCGTGCGGGTGCGAGGGCAGCCGTTCGCACCGCCGCGCGGGCGCCGATCAGCAGGCGACAGCAATCGATGTACCCGTTCTGCGCGGCGGCGTACAGCGGCGTCGCGCCGCTCGTCCTCGCCAGATTGAGGTCGGCGCCTGGAGGGCTGGCAGAGAGGCGTCGTGCACGTGGCATGGACGTGTCACTGACGTGTCCTCGCAGGCGCGCACCGTTCATGATGAGAAAGCGGACGGCGGCGGAGCGGTTGTACTGGCATGCAAATTGCAGCGCCGTCGCACCGCTCCCGATCTGGTAGTTGAGGAGGGGCTGGGCACCCGCACGCAGCAGCGCGAGGGCGCAGTCCGTGAATTGGCCGTTGTCAGAAGAGTTGAGCGCGTAGAACAGCATCGGCAGCGTGCCGCCCTGCCCGCCCACGCCAAGCACATCCCGTGACGTCGCCGCGACGCCGTGCCTCAGAAGCACCTCCACCACCGACGCGTGCCCCTTGTCACACGCGAGGAGCAGCGGCGTCCACGGTTCTCCAGGGTTCAGCACGCCCTCCACCCGCAAGTGCTCTGCACCAACTAAGAGCATCGGCGGACCACGGTAGCGGACGCCGCCGGGCGGCGCGCTCCACGGCGCCTCCAGATCGAAGGTGTCGTCCGAGAGAAGCGAGTGCAGCCGGTCGAGATCGCAGCACGCGATGGCGGCCATGAGATCGTCAGAAGGCGGGGAGGCCATCGTGGAACGGGCTCGCGGCAATTGCGCGGAACGGAGGCAAGCAGCGGTGGAAACGGGCCGGCAAAGCCGTGACGCGCGAAGAGGTCGTGGTCGACGCGAGCGCGCCAGCGGAAAAAAATCTTTTGAGCCAGCTTCTCAGCTCACCGGCCCTGGATGTGAGGTTACCGACTGCACTCCAAGTGCTCCAGTTTTAGGTATTTGGCCAGTCGCCTACTTTGACGGCCAATGGCAGCTTCGCTCTGAGACTCCTTCCACCACTCTCTTCTACACTCGCTCTGAGGAGCTCTGCCCGACAGCTGTCGCCGTCGGGATGATTCGGAGAGCAGACGCAGACGTGGACTGTGAGGGCGTGAGATGCTTCGAGCGCTGCCTTTCGAGGTGCTCAGAAATAGCCGTGTGTCCTCCACCGTCATCCTCGCCGCGACCTTACCCTCCGGCGTCACTGCCGCCGCCGCCGCGGTCGCCTCTGCCGTTGCTGCCGCCGCCGCCTCCGCCGTCGCATCCGCCCAGCCCGCCGCCTGCGACCCTCCCGGCAGGTTCCTGGAGTACCCTGCCGTTGCCGCCGCCGCCGTACCCTCCGGGCTTAGCGCCAGAGCCGCCGCCGCCGCCGCCAGGTCGACAGCCAAGTTGCGGTGCTGGCTACGAAGCTGCTGCCACCCGCCAGCCGTCACCGGAGCCGTCACTCGAAATCGCTTGCACGCCTTGCGGGGACGGCTTCTTCAAGCCCGGCATCGGCGCCGATGCGTGCACGCCGAAAAAGACGGATTGCCCTGCGGGCGAGTACTTTACGGCATCGACAGACAAGACGTCGGACGCCACGTGCACGGCGTGCGCCGCTGCGGAGTTCAAGGAGGGCGTGAACGCCATCACATCGTGCACGCCGAAGACGACGGATTGCCCGGCGGGCGAGTACCTCGTGGAGTCGCCGGACAGCACGACGGATTCCAATTGCACGCCTCTGCCGCCGGACACGATCGCCGTCTCCTTCACCCTCTCGATCGCGGCCCCAACCACACGCCGCCTGCGCTCTCTGGATACCATCGACCTCGATGAGATCATGACTGCTGTGATCAACTCCTTCGCTACCCTTGCTTCCCCAGTCACCGTTACGTGGGAGCAGATCGCCCTCGAGGATCTCGGCGACAACAAGGTGAGAGTGACCATCGTGCCGGCGGCGACGCAGACTGCCGCGGAGATCAAGACCGCTGCCACCGCGACCAACAACGATCAGATTGAGTTTCTCGTGACCCTCGGCGCTGAGCTAGGGTCCGGCAGGTCTGTCACATTCGACGAGCCCCCCATTTACTGGAGTACACCGCCGCCGGCGCCGCCGCTGCCGCCATCGCCGTCGCTTCAGCCCATCGACAAAGCAGACAACATCGTCGTGATAACGATCGTCGTGATACCGATCACCGCCATCGGCCTCCTCGTCGGCGCGTTCTTCCTTTCCCCATATTGCAGGAAGCCAGTGCAACCACGCGACATGCGGGTGGCCCGGGTTCAGCCAACAAGCCACGAAGCACTCGACACGGGAGCACCGGGCACGCGCGACAGCTTGCAGCGCGATGGCCAAGAGGCCCTTCACGTAGAGCTGCAGGATCTTGGTACGGACGACGAGCACAGCACAGTCGAGTCGCTGCAAGAGCAGAGCGAGATGCACAGCCTGATGGTGGAGGCTGTCGCCTCGCTGGTCGGCGGCCTCGACGCCCTCCGCGTGCTCCACACCGCCACCGAGGCTCACGTCGAGGAGAACCGCTTCGCCAACCCTCCTTCAGAGCTCGTGTTTGGGCGCCCAGCACAGGCTGCGCTGGGGGTCGAGCACTACATGTGCGTTCCCAGGGAGGCTGTGTTGCACGGGCTGCTCGAGGGCACCGCCGCCATCGTGCGGGAGGTGAACACCGCCGGCACCGACGACGACAGGGAGTGCCTCGAGTACGTCCTGCACGCCGAGGCGGGCTCGAGCGAGCGAGCGTATCAGGGCGGGCTCAAGCGCGACTGCGACGAACGTGGCCGGGTGCTGGAGTGCCGAACCGTGGCCGACAGCAGCGGCGTGGTGCGCGGGATGCGGCTGGAGGACTTTGTATCTCACCCGAGCGCGCAGCTGGCCAACCTGACGGAGGCGCATGTCGTCGCTCTCCGCCTCTACACGACGCAGGCCTTCAAGAGCATTAACAACCCGCTGCGCGACAGGGAGCGCTTCGCTCGCGGCGAGGCGCACCCGCTTCCGGCGACGGTCGCGCTGCTCCGCGACGCGCTTGGCAAGCTGCGGGCGGTCGAGGCGGAGCAGAACGCGGGCGAGTCAGCGATGCGGCGCGTTGACTTGTACCGTGGCATGAAGGACGTCACGGCGCCGGCCAGCTTCATGGCGCAAGGTGGCACAGAGCTTGCTCCCATGAGCACGACGTGTGACCTCGACGTCGCGATGAAGTACTCGGCGAGCGCCAAGTCGGTGCTGCTACGGCTAGTCACCGAGTCCTTCATCGAACGCGGCCCGTCCATCTCTTTCCTCTCGGCCTTCCCCATGGAGGCGGAGTTCCTGTTCCCGCCCCTGACGTACCTGCAGCCGACGGGCGACGTCGAGACGGTGGTGGTCGAGGGGCTCACGTATGAGGTGGTCGACGTGCGGCCGCGGATTTAAGCATGAGTCGTGTGGGCTATAGTGGCGACACGTGGACTCAGACAGGAGAGAAGGGAGTGCCCCCCGGCGTCAGGTTCGGTCGGTTCCCTCCGAGGGTTGTGCGACCGTTTCGTTTCTTTTCCTGTGTTCGTGCCAGGCGCGCCCCTGTGTGTGAATCTCACACCCTCACTGTCTGCGATGTGAGCTTCTTGTTGTTGTTCTTACTCGAGAGTATCAACCTATCTGTGAACTCCCTCTCTCTCCGCCTCTCTCCGGCTGCGCGCCTGACCGGCGTCTAGCGCGCGCGATAGGGCTTTTGCTCGCCTTCCCTGGGACCTCGTGTTGCTGTGCATTTCGGGCGTGGCTTGTGCGAAATCTGTGAACACCTCACTGTGAAGCCGCCGTGAAGAACATTTTGCTCAGCACGCGCGGAGGGTTGGTCGTTTGGCATGGAGGCAAAACGGCGCCGGTCCGAGCGCGGCGCCGCTCGTGGTGGCGGCAGCGGCGCCGCCGCACGCGCCCGCGCCGGCGCCGCCATTCGTGATGCCGCCGCCGCCGGATTACGCGCATGCCGTGCCTCCCGGCCCGAGGCGCTCCATTCCTCCCCATGTTCACCAGCTTCGGCGCGACATCCGCAACGTCGACCAAGGCTCATGGGTGCTCCCGATTCCGAGCGACAGGTCCGCGCCCGAGGGGGCCGTCCACTACATCCCCATCACCTCGGGCCGCGCCGTCCTCCCGATGGGCATGCCGTCGATCCCCGCCGGCGCCTTCATGGATCGCAACTCGCTCCTCACCGTCACTTGCCCGAGCAGCGTCGAGTTCTCGTCGGCAGCAGGGCCTACTTCACCTGCAAGTCGCTCATCTCCGTCACCTTTGCGCACGGCCTCATCGCCGTCAACAGCGCCGCCTTTTACGCCTGCCGCTCCCTCAAGTATGTGTCTCTCCCGGACACCCTCGCCCTCCTCGGGCCCGGTGCCTTTGAGGTGAGCTCGCGAGCACACTCCACCGCAAAGGACAGCCCCGGCCCTCGCCGCTGGCAAGCTCATTCACAATCTGCGATGGCCGTGTGAAGAACGACTGAGATGCGCTGCTTCTGCAGCCCCAGCCAGCTCTTGGTGAAAAAAGAATTTAAACAAAACAACTCTCTCTCACAGCACACAGGCTCGTGAAAAAAGAATTTAAGGAAAACAGCTCGCTCTCACAGGAAAAAAGAATTTTGTGGCAACGCCGCCATGTGGGCAGAAGATTACGAGGCTCTTACCCTGAGAGCTTACCTGACCTCAACCCACGCGAGCGAGTACACGCTTGCAACCGCGAGTAGCTGGCGGGAGGCTATCGGGTTGCGGTGTGTGGGGCGGAGACCACACCTGCCTTCTCCTCGCACCCCGTAGGTAGGCATCGCTGCCCTCTCACTGAAGGGCAGCAACAGCAGTACTTGCGGCGGTAACGGCGAGCTCGACCCGAGCTACAGCGCTTCGAATGTCGACGAAACGCCGGGCTCGCCGCCGTTTGCGCGGACGGGCGCGAGCGCGGGCGTCAGCATTCGAGGCATTGTGCCGGAGGTGGCCCCCCTCGTCCTCAGCCGCGCGCGCTTTGCTTTCCGGTGTGGCGCCCCGACCGGGGGGGACTCCATGCACGCTCGGCGACGCTCTGGGACGGTGGGTCGCGGGTATATATGATAGTGACTATCACTTTCATACCGCCGCCTCGGCGTCTTTCCGCGCCGCTCGAGTACCGGAGTGATTATCATTGACGAGCCAGCAGCCACATTCTGCAAAAGAAAAACTGCTCGCCCGCCGATAAGCGAAATGCGAATCTGCAAAAAGAAAAACGCCGGTATGCACCAAAAAAGGCACTACCTGCAGCGCAGGCCGCACAACGGTCAGCGGTCAGCGCGGCGCTGCGCAACCTCGGGCCGCAGCAGCCACGCAGTCTTCACACTCAGTCTCTTAGAGAAAATGATCTTAGGTAGCGACCCCAGGTTAAGAGCTAGGCTTCCCGACACAGGGCACAGGGAACCCCCACGCCAGCGCGCGCAGGCGGGGCCCACGGTAGCCTCGTGCAGTACGCGATACCGAGAGCTGGGGGAGAGGCGCGCCACGCCCAAGGGGGACGAGCGACGGGAGGGGGAGAGTAGTGTCTTTCGCAGGATAAAAAGCAATTTTTTAGAAAATTATCTATGATCTGGTCCTTGCCTCCGCGTCCCGGAGCCGCACAGCGGACTCTGGCGTGCGGGGGTCTCTCACTTGAGGCCGAGCGCGCCCAAAAGGCCGCCGCCGGAGGCTCCGGCGCCGCCGCCGGCACTCAGCCACTCGTTGCATTTGGCGACCACGAGCGCCTGGTGCTGCGCTCCAAACGCCTCTCCAAAGGCGGGCCTCTCCGCGCAGCGCAGCATGTACTGCACGGTGTTTGGCGTCTTGCTGAGGTCGGCGCCGCGGTGGAAGATCGGCACGTAGTTGAGGTACGAGGCGACGGCCGCGTCGGCGACCGAGAAGCCGTCGCCGACCAGCCACTCGCGGCCGCCTGCTCGCAGAGGGACGTGTGTGAAGAGGCTTACCTTAAGGTACCGAGGAGTCGCCGGGCCGGCCGCATTGCGGCCGCCCGCCACGAAGTTGTGCTGGGTGGGCGGACGGTTCCACTCTCGTCTCTCCCTTGGATGGGTGGGCATCTCGCCCCTCTCCTCTCTCCCTCGGCGTGAGGCGGTCGCCTCTCTCTCCTGGAAGCGGACGGTCGCCTCTCTCTCCTCGCCCCCCCCCCCCCCCTTCCCCCCTCCGCGTCTCCTCCCAGCCGAGGGCGCGCCCAGGATCTGGTCGAGCCGGCCCACCGACCGCACCTGCGGGAAGAAGGTTCCGAGAAGGCTCCGAGAAGGCTCCCGCAGTGGTCGAGCCCGCCCACCGACCGCACCTCCGGCTTGCTCATGCTCTCGCCGCGCACGCGGTGGTCGCCTACGCGCCCGAGGCCCTCACGGTCTACTGAGCAGCCTCACCCTTCGGCGGCGGCGGTGGGGATGGTGGTGAGGGAGGTGGCGAGGGGGGCGGCGGAGAGGGTGGAGGCGGCGACGGCGGCGGCGGCGGCGGCGGCGGCGGCGGAGACGGCGGAGGTGGCGAGGGGGGGCGGCGACGGTGGCGAGGGGGGCGGTGGCGACGGCGGCGGCGTCGGAGGTGGAGGTGAGAGCGGTGGCGCGCGGGCGAGGGAGGCGGTGAGGGAGGCGGTGAGGGTGGCGGCGGTGAGGGTGGCGGCGGCGAGGGGGTTGGCGGCGAGGGGGTTGGCGGCGAAGGCGGTGATGGCGAGCGCCACAGCCCCCCTGGCTTTTAGCCCTCGCCGATCTCGGGATGGCACGAGTCTGTCCCCGCGCTTCTCACACAGAGCGCGACCGGCCAGCGGCGGCGTGACTCCCTGTCTGCAGTGCATGTCTGTAGCCCTGGCTGCCGGTCCGCCTGTGGGGATACTGAGAGCCTAAAACCTCCCTCCGCCCTCCGTGCCGCCCTGCCCCTCCGGCCTTCTCGTGCCTCCCTCGCCAGGCCACCTCTCGCCAGCCCGCCATCTCTCTGCGTGGGCTCGCCGCCCTCCGTGGCCGCGGCGCCGGAGGCCTCGGCGGCGACGGGCAGCATGAGGACAACGGCGGCGGCGGCGGGGAGGACGGCCGCGGGGAGCGGCAGAGAGGTTCCCGGAATATTCCCACAAGCTAGTTGAGTGTCTGCCTGGCACGGCGCCGAAGCACAAGCCGTCGAGCTCGGAGTTGGCCCACACGACCTGCAAGAGAGAGAGCGGCGGTGACGCCGTTTCTGCAGCCTCGGCAGCGCCATGTGCAGCATTAGCATCTCTTCTGCAGTCGCGGAGGACGCTCGCCATCTAGTGGCATCTAGTGGGTGGCATCTAGTCGAATGCCCACGGCGTCCAAGCGGCGCGCTCCTCCGCGGACGAGCTCGCGTACTTGTCGGCGAGGTAGAGGAGGCACGCGCCGCTCTCGAAGACCTAGGCCCAGCAGAGGAGGAGACCTGTTGGAGAGCAACTTCAGGCACAGCAGGCAGCAGCGCCCTCGCGCACCTCGACACCGCCGTCATCGGTCAGGAATGGGACCTGCTAGGGAGCGGACATGTCACCGCTAGTGGCCTCCGCCGTGAGCTGTGGCAGGCGCCTGATCGAACGGTGGCAGTGGCAGGCGCCTGATCGAACGGGTGGTTGGACGGCCGTGGCGGCGCCATCGTGAAGGGGATGCCGGCCTCAATGGCAAACCAGTTCACGAGCGGAGAGCGAGACTGAGGCGTGCCGTGCAGCGTCACAGCCATAGCGAATGTGTTGACGAGGATAGCAAGCGCCATGAGAACGGAGAGCGCGAAGGTCGTCGCGAGAACGGAGAGCGCGAAGCGGCCCGGGGGGGGGGTCGCGAAGCGGAGAGGCGAAGGTCGTCAGCGGCACCGGTACAAAAGAATTTTTTTGAGAGCGCCTTCGTTGTTAATAGTACAAACCCATTGGTCCTCTGCGAGCGGTCCTTCGTTGCAGTCGCACACACGCACACGCCACACCGCACCGCGCGCCCGCCCACCGCCCCGCCCAGGCGGGAATGAGATGAGGGGATGGGACAGCAAAGGAGGAACCCCAAACACGTATGGGAGGGTTCAGTAATGCGCCACGCTGCCCGGCGTTTCTCACTTTCCGGGACAGCCCCGCCCTTGTGAGGCAGGAAAGTGACGGCTACCCCGTACGCCCTGGTGCTGCTACCCCGACGCCGACCGCCCATTCCCCCCTCCTCGTTCCCCCCTCGAATGCTCTGGACCCCGACAAGCCGCCCGACGTTGGGCCTTTGCCCCGCACGCTCCCGCCCCTCTGCCCCTCACACACACCCAGGCCCCGCTCTAAACCCGTACTTGTTGTCCCATGTCGGGGGGGGGGGGGGGCAGTGCGTCTAGACAGCAGAACTTAACAGAACTTGAGAACTTGTGACCGGTAATAAGAAGCGCACCCAGCGCACACACACACTCACCCAGCTGTGCACTATTACAGTCTTTTGTTCCTACCACCTTCCTTCGAAGGCACTCCAGAGCGCTCTATACTCTACACCTACAGGGCGTCGCGACATGGCAGCGGATGAGGCAGCGGATCGCTCCTCGACCCGGCTCTCCACGACCAGCCCGTGCGACTCCGCTACTCGTCGACAAAAGAGAGGACGTCCACATCAAACCCGTCTCCGTAGTCGAAGGTGAGCTCCTCCCCCTCCGCTATTTCCCGAAGTGTCACGAAGGTGACCCGTGGCGTTCCGAGCCCGTCCCGCCCCTCCGCTGCTAGCACCTCGCTGCGGGCTGACAGGGCGGGGCGGCGGGTGGAATGGTTGATGTAACGCGTCCAGTTGGAGAGGCTCGGGTCCTCGCCGTCAACGAGGAGCGTGCGTCCCGAGAGCGGACACCTGCCCGCGTTGAAGAGGTAGGTCCCGGAGGAACTGACGCCGCGCGCACTCCGCTCTGCCTCCCAAGCCGCCCGTTGATTCGCCGCCTCGTACTCAAATGGCGAGTCGACGTCGCCGCTCCCGTAGCGGAGGATCATCTCCGCCAGGGTTAGCACCTCACCGGCGTAATATCCGAGCACCATGCCCGGCGATAGGGGCATCACGGCGAACGCGCCGAGGCCTTTCGACTCGGCGACGCACGCGGCGATACGGACGCGGCCGCCAGCGCACCGACCAGCCGAGTCGACATCGGACGTCAGCGCTGGACGCATAGGGCTCTCTCGCAGACACGAGGTGGCGGCGTACGTCAGGGGTCGGCGTATCGTTGTGAGCATGCTGAGGCCGGGTGCCGGCGGCGGCGGCGGCGGGCGGCGGCGGCGGCGGCGGCGGCGGCGGCGTTCGGCGGGTATGCACACGCAAGAAAAAGAATTTGGAGCGCCGCCGAAGAAAAAGAAAGAGAGAGAGAGAGAGAGAGAGAGAGACGAGGTGGAGATGTGGAGGCGGGTTGGGCATAGGACAGGCAGGAAGAAGGCTAAGGTGGGCAAAGGAGCGAGAATTTCAGATTCAGAGTGGGGTCAAGGCAGTCATTCAGTCAATCAGTACTAATTGCTCCAACGTTTCCGCCTTTCTTTTTTGTAAGTGTTAGCTCTTACGAACATGCCCGCCAGAGCGCGAGTGTTCGCCAATCCTTTTCTCTCTCTGAGCACATTTTAATATACGCCCCCCTCTCCCTGTGAGTGAGTGAGTGTGCCGGGCACACTCACCCAGCTGTTAACCCCGATATTTTATTTTATTTGGCTGCGATTTACGTGTTGGCACCACCGACGGCAGCTACCCCCCGGGCCCTGCAAACCCGCCTTGCTGCCATGCTCGGCCAGCCGCTGATGAGCGGCCGCCCGGCCCGCGCCGACCACGCCTCCGGCGCGCCCTCCTCCCGCCGCCTCGCCATTCCCGCCTTTGCTGCGGCGGCGGCGCTGCTGTCGTCCGGGATCTAGATGCCAAAGGCGCAGCGCTCTGCATTCGACAAAGGGAACCCCGCCAGTTTAGCTGGCGTGCAGCGGCACTGCTCCACACGCACTCCCGTCCACGGCGGCCATGGTGAGGCTGGAGCAGCGGGGCGCGTCCTGACCGCTCTCGCTCTCTCCGCCTTAGGTCTGGCTTTCTGGCGGGGATGTGGTATGCGCATCGGAGAAGCCCGGGCGGGCTGGCGGCGGCGCCGGGCGGTGACTCCTACACCTTCTCAGCGCGGTCGTCCGCCGCCGCAACGGCAGCAGCGCCGGCAGACGTACTGAAGGCGCCTAGACACTTCCTAGACGCTTCCTAGACCGCCCTAGACATCTTCCCGGGATCACGCACCGCCGTCACTGCTCTCCTGCTCGTCCCGCGCGCATCGCCCGCGCCGCCTGGCGACACCGTGCTCCTTGCTCGGGACGGGATGCAAACATGTGCAAATGCGTGGGCAGAGCAAGAGCGAGAGCACGGTCTCAAAGCCTCTGCACCTCCCTGCCCTGCAGGTGTGGTACGAGGAGCGCACGCCTTCGAACTGGACGCTGCCGAGCCCGGCCAAGCGGTGCGACTACGTGGTGACCGAGGTGCGGAAGCGGAACAAGAACTACTCGCGCGCGCTGCTGCAGGCGACCGCCCCGGCGTTAGCTCGCACACCGGACGTATGCCCACCTTCTGGGTGGCGCGCGCGTCTAGGCAAAGTACCAGCTGCAGTCGCAGAGCCTCAACACCTTCTACCGCGGCGTGGCGTACCTCTTCTGGCACGACTTTCTGCACGGCAGCTGGGGCAACTACGACGTGCTCTCGCTGCTTCCAAGGTATCGCCGCCACACGCTGCAGACGCTGCACATCTCGCGCACCTCCTTCTGGACGTGGGTCTCTGGCGACCAGCACCTGTCCAACTTTGGCGCGTGGAGGAACCGGCACGACGACATCGTGTACGGCGTCAACGACTTTGACGAGGCCGTGGTGTACGACTTCCACATCGACGTGTGGCGGATCGCGGTGTCGATCATCGATCACGCAGAGTCGAATGGGCTGTCGTCGGACGAGGGCGTCGAGGCGATCCGCGCCTTTTGCCACACGTACGTCGCCACGATGCGGGACTACGTCGGCAACGAGCGCGACAAGCAGCACGAGGTGCGGTATGGCAACACCGACGGCAAGCTGGGCGAGTTCTTGGACAACGTCGGCGGGGCGGAGAAGGAGCACCAGATGCTCAAGAAGTTTACAGAGGTGGTGGGCCACAGGCGGCGCTTCAAGAAGACTAAGAAGACGAGGCTGCTGCCGGCCAACGACGCAGTCTGGAAGCAGTTTAACGCCTCCTTCACGGTCGACGGGTACGGCGCGACGCTGCTCAAGGTTGGCTGGAAGGTGCGGGAGTGGGACGAGGGGACGTTCCACATCCTCGACCTAGCGCAGCGCACGGGCTCGGGCGACGGGTCGTACGGCCTGCCTCGCTTCTACGTCCTGATCGCCGGGCCGCAGGGCGGGCACGGGGAGGACTGCGCGGTCATCCTCGACGTCAAGATGAGCGTCCCTCCGGCCGCCTTCGAGTCGCTCGAGCCGCAGGACCGGTCGTGGTACAATGCCCTCTACAGCAACGAGGCGGCGCGCGCGGTGGAGGCGCAGCGGCGCTTCACATCGTACACCGACCCGTGGCTGGGCTGGGTCCAGATCGGCGACAACTTCTACGTCGTGCGCGAGCGGTCGCCGTGGAAGGCCTCCTTCCCGCTCGACTCGCTGCAGAGCCTCGGCGACTTCATCGCCTTTGCGCAGCAAGCGGCCGTGGCGACGGCGACGGCGCACTCGCGCGCGTCGTATGGGAAGACGCCGGCGCAGATCAAGGAGGTGGTCTCCACGGCGCTCGGCGCGTACGTCGCCACCGTCGCGTGGGCGCGCCGCGTGGCCGAGATTGCAATCTCGTACCACGGCCAGGTGCAGCTCGACTTCGAGTGCTTTCGTGACTGGGCAACGGAGTACCCGAGACTGCACGAGAGACTGCCCGAGACTGCACGAGAGTACCCGAGACTGCACGAGAGACTGCCCGAGACTGCACGAGAGTACCCGAGAGTGCAGCCCACCGTTGAGTGCCCTTCGCGGTTGGCGCTGTGGGTGAGGGGGTAACCGCCGAGACAGCGAGACAATGACACAGAGGTGACGGCGAACACCCGCCCTCCGAGATTACCCGAGATTACCCGAGATTACCCGAGATTACCCGAGATTACCCGCAGGTGGCCAAGGAGTACCCTCCTCCCTCCGAGACGACGGTGGAGTGCTGGGACGACGATGACGGCGCGGAGAGTAGCCGAGATGCCCCGAGATCCCCCGAGATCCCCCGAGATGACTCGAGATGGAGTGCTGGGACGGCGAGGACAGGGGCGATCCAGTCAAGCCACCCCACCCCCTTCCCCATGGCCTTGACACGATGTCAGCGCCCCGAGGCCCTCTCTCACGCCGACCCGCCGCTGTGATCAGGCGATGGGCCTGGCTGCGACCCGCTCGATGACGACGCGAGGCGGCGAGCGTGGTGGAACGGGCTGTAGAGCTAGACGTCAGCCGAATCAGCCGCGACGTCACAGCCGCTTGGAGTGTGACTTGTTTATCCAGTTGGGTTTATGGCCCTGGCGACGTTGCAAAATCCCGTTTTTGGTCAACAAATGAACCGCGCCGCCGCGCCGGCTCTCGCCGACGCCGTCTCTCTGCTCTCTCGCGCGCGCACATCTGCACGAGCAGGATTTTGGAAGGACGACCAGGGGGACAGGTGGGGCTCTCCCAGAGGATGGCGGATATTGCCAGCTTTTTCAGTGTATGTAGCTCTTACGAACATACCCGTAGGTGAACTGCTGACAGGATTTGCGATGAGGAGCGATCCGAACGTGGTATTCGGGTGATTAGATCACTACCGCCGTAACGCAAGAGCACTGCGACGGATCGGGCTCATGCTAGCATCCACCTCGCGGGCCGACGTTCTGGCCCAGCGAGGCTGCTGCGGAGCACTCGGGGCCGATGTTCTGGCCCAGCGAGGGGGTAGGCTCGAATTCGCCGCGCAACATTTCACCCCCACAGGACCCCGCCCACCCCCCCTCATGGTCCCACCTAGCACCCCAATGAGCTTTCGCACCCCCTCCTTGCGCAGTGTCCCCCACTATGTGTCGCCGTCTTCGGGGCACGCTATCCTGTGTAGTCAGGGCAAGTGGGGGCGGGGGGCAGTCCCATCTCTCCTGTGTACGGGTGGGTTCTGTCTCCAGTCTCGGAGGGGGGCTTGAAGCTAAGAATATTTTATTTTTTTGAAAAACGGCCCCCGCCGGGCGCCAACCGCCGAAATTCATTCACCGAGGACTTTTGTTCAGAGTCCTCGGCCCGCTCGGTGTTGCCGAAGGCGACAAAATCCCCCTTCCAGCCGAGCCGATCGCCACCCTTGCACGCAAGCGAGCTCGTGAGTTTCAAGTCGCCAACGAGGCGCACATGCCCTTTGCCGATGTTCGCCGCCGCCACGTCAGGTTGTTTTGGGTTACTGTAACTGAGGTGTGCAGTCGGCTCCATCTCGATGAGCATGCCCCACGCCGAGCGAAGGGTCTTGACGAGTCGTTTGAGCAGGTATTTGTGTCGTGTCGCGTGCTTCGCACGCGGGTTGACCATTGCGGCATCGCCGAGTTCTTCGTGCGGCTTGCCGTTTGGCGCCTTCTTGCCCGCCTCCACCGCCTGGCAGGCAACATCGAGCGGGAGGCCGAGGCGGCGCTGAACTGTAATGCGCATCGCCCACGTCTCCATCTTCATATCATCCCGCATGGGGATCGCATTCAGGAAGGCGCCAGCCCCCTCCTGGCTGACTGCGACGAACCGAATCGCCTCGCGCCAGCACTTGTGGTTCTTGCACCTGCCAGTCTTGTAGCGGCCGCCCCGCCGGGATGCCTCGCTGACGAAGGCTTCGGCGAGGGCGAGCCAGTTGCGATGGTGTACGCCGGAGGTGTAAATCAAGACGTGGAGTGCGAGACCTCGAGAGAGTAGTGCCGAGGAAACACACACACACACCAGTGCCTTGGAGCACTTGGAGTGCGGTCATTAACCTCACATCCAGGGCCGGGGAGCTCAGAAGCGCACCCAGCGGGCCGGATGATCGGTGTCGGGTTACGGGCAAGAGAGCCCTAGCCCCGGGGGTGCGCGTTCGCAGGGAAAGGGCCGTAAAGTAAACACGGGTCTCCGAGGGTTAGTTCTGCGCTCGGGGTTTCCCCCAGCGGCGGATTTTTTTCCTCGCGCTGTGGGTCCCCCTAGCTGCGGAACGCCCCCTCTACTCGGAGCTAAAGAATACTCTCCGAGAGGGCTCCGTGTACCGGGTTTCCCCTTAACTGCAGAACGCCCCCTCTACTCGGAGCTAGTGGACACGGACACTACGACACCACCCGTCACGTGCCGCGGGCGCTCTTTTTATGAGGGGTGCAAGATGTCCCCCCCCTGACGGCCTTTGGCTGATCCCCTCTCAAGGCAGCCATGCACTGTCCCGTTCCGCTCGCGCTGGGCCCGCCGCATCGCGCCGCCCATGCCGCCGCGAACTGCACGCAACGACCCCCGCTACGCCTGCTGCTCACGGAACCCGCAGCATCCGCACCACTCCCACCATGCGATGCGCTTTCGCTCGACGTCCGCCGCTGTACCCCTCGGCCTCATACCGCCTGCGCCTCCCGCTCGCAGGTACAGCCGCTTCCATCGGGGAGCCGAAAGATGCGCCCGATGCTACCCATTCCCGATATTGTTCTGTGGAGCCCGCGGCCGGACCGACATTATTCGCTTCCGGCAAGCGACGCTCCCTCGGCTCCAGCTGGCTCCCGGGCCCGGCTCCAGTCCGAGCGCCGTGAACGCCAGGGAGCGTGCCGGCGGCCTCGTCGCGGCGCTCACGCCGCGTGGTGCTGCCCGTAGGCGCGGCTGCGGGCCCTCTCGTCCCCCCAATCAAGCAGAGCTTGCTTGACGGGAGAGATGGAAAAAAGAAATCAGCGGGCTGGGAGCCACGGGGTTGGGTGGGTGGGTGGCCGGCTGAGTGTGAGATTGCACTACTAGTAATCGCGCATCACGCCTGAGTTGTGGCTGCGCGCCCGAACCGTTCTGCGCGTCTGCGATGACCGAGAAATCGCCTCCGCGTGCGCCGTGCCGCAGGAGGAAGGCGTCGATTTTGGGCATGGCCTGTTGGTGGCTCGGGGCCGCCCTGGCCGCGCCCACCGCCCGTCAGCCAACCTTTGCGCCGCGTCCGCCGCGTCCGACACCTCCGCGTCCGACACCTCCGCTTCCGGACTATCTGCAGAGCTTGGGCTGTGAGGTCTTCGTGAAAGGCGAGTACGTGAAGTGTGAAGGCTGCGTTTACGACGGCAGTGGCGAGGGCTCCAATCGCAAAGTTACGCATGAGGGCTCCCTCTCGCCTGAAGATGCTTTGCGGATCATGACGCAGTCGGGCATAGACGTCTTCAGCCAAATGAAGATCTCCGACAGCAAAACATGGGAGTTCCACGGAATCAATTTCGACACGAAGAAAACCCCAATCTGGGATAGCAAACGGTTCAAAAAGGAGTCGTTGAAGTGTGGAAAGTCAGACGCCATGGCGGTCTACATCCGCATGCGCAAGAAATACGACGGCAGCGTATTCTTCACGACGCAAGGTAGGGATGATTTGAAAACCAAGAAGTTGCTCCCTGCCATGGGTAGGTGCTACACCAATTTCGCATACTCGAGCTTCAAGGCAACGCTCAACGAAATGCTCGATGGGATGGCAAGAGATGCGCAAATCGTACTCGCCGATCAGATCCTTTCGACGATCGTGTTCGTTCCTATGTTGTTTCTCCCGGAAGTAGACGTGAGCATATCGATCCTCTCAAATGCCTTGAAGGAGCTCTGCGAGGGGCGCCGGCGGCAGAGCTCAGCGCGCTGAAGCGCATGAAGCGCGCGCTCGGGTTGACAAGCAAGAGGTAGGCGAGGGGGCCTACACGCGTCCGTGACACGTCTTTCGCGCGCTCTCCAGACAGCGGGTCGGTTAGCATCGGCGAGGCGGAGCGCCGACGAAGCACAGCACTGCGCATGAGACGCTCAGCGCGGTGAGGACGATGCGGCGGCCGAGGCCGCGGTAGTTGGTCGCGACGAGCTGCGCGCCTGGACTCACTCGTCGTAGTTCAGCGCCTGCCCGCCCGCCCGCATGATACGATGGATCCGCCCGCTTGAGCTGCTCTCTCGGCAGTCCTTTGTGGGCCCTGGCTGGCTCAGAGGCACTGCCGCTGGCCTTCTTTGGGGCGGGTCTGTGCGCATCTATTCGCGTCGCCGGTGGCGTACGCGATGAAGGACATGCAGACGTAATTGATCGGAAAGTAGATGTTGAGCCGGTTGGGCCTATGCTCGCATGGCTGTTGCGGTGGCCAGGGTTTGCGGGGGTGGGAGTAGCGCGCGGCAACGGCCAACGCACCTCCCTGTGCGAGAGTTGGTCAGCACCTCGACCTAGCACCGAGGACGGGACAGGGCGGCTTGCGTTGGCTGCTTTAGTGGGACAGAGGCATTAACCGAGCAGCGGCCAGGGCGCGCGGTTTGACACGGGGTGCAGGTGAGGCTGCGGGTGCGCCTTTGCCACACGATCAAAGATCATCCCGGCGACGCTCGCTGCGAGGCCGGCAACGAGGAGTCCGGTGCCTCGAGGGATGAATTTGCCCGGCAGTCGCACCTGTGAGGCTGGGCAGAGGAGCCTGAGCCCTCGGAGGAGCTTGGGGTGCGGGAGGAAAGGGCCGCTCACAACAAGCGCGGCTGTGTGCCACGCAGCAACGCAGACGATGGCGAGCTTGAGGTAGGAGACGAGCCACGGCTCGTAGTCGCGGTCGTCGGTCGAGAGCGACTCGCAAAATATGGCGGCGTCCGGTGGATCCATTACATGCGGGGCGGGTGGAGCAGACGCGTAGAGGCGTGTGATTGGCCCAGAGGCCGGACGGGCGAAACGTCGGCGTGACAAGTTGTCGTGGGCCCGTGAGGGCGCCACGTATTCCTTTTGCCTATGGCTCTGCGCGCTAAGTCTGTGAGAGGATGCGTTCACACTGTCTGTGTGTACTTGTTGAAATTTTGTAAAAAGAACACAACAAGCCAGGGAGGGATGGGAGGACGGCACGCCGCCACCACACAGGGAGGGATTTTTAAGGAGAGGAGCGTGGTAATGCTAGCCGTCGCCCACCCTTGGGCGTCTGCCTCGTCCTGTCTCTCTGTGCAGTCTCTCGCCAATTCTCGCAGCGGCCTTCATGCCAAGGCCCCGTTTGTTTTACTCTCGTGAGGCTGTGAAAGCACGCCCAACCTAACGGATTTGGGGAAGGCAAGTGCGTCTGTTCACAGCTCAGGCAAGTACGTTTGTTTTGGTTGCAGGCACGACCCCATGCCGAGCCCATCCGCTGCCCAGCAGCTAGCAGTCGGCTCGTGGGTGCACTGCCCGCGCGAGGAGGGCGACGAGTACGAGGCGTGCGAGATAATCCAACTCGACGCCGCCTCGATGTCGGTCTCGCTCCGCTTTTCTGGTGGCTTTGTCGCGGCGGCCGTCCCCATCACACGCATCCGGCTGGAACCCGCTCCACCCACCACAGCGGCGGCGGCGAAGGAGGACGGCGACGAGGAGCCGCGAATCGTCGAGGACGACGGCTACTTTGCGGCAGCCGCCCTCCCGACGCCGCCCGCGGCTGCAGAGCTCGAGTCGGACCCGGAGGCGAAGTACCGGTTCGTCGCGGCGTACAAGGCGGCGGGCAACGAGCTCTTCAAGGCGGGCAAGTACGCGTGGGCCATCCGCACCTACACGGGTGCCGTCGACGCGCTGAGCCGGCACTGCTACCCGTCGCGTGAGAGGATGCTGTGGGACTACTTTGCCCGGGTGCCGTGCGCGCAGTGCTACTCGAACGCGGCTCTGTGCGCCATCAAGCTCGCCGACCACGCCCACGCGGCCGCGCTCTGCGAGCACGCGATGGAGTGCCGGCCGGAGGACGGCGACCTGACAAAGGTTCTGCTGCGGCACGGACAGGCGGTTTCCGAGAAGCTTCCACCGCGCACATGCCGCAGCCGCACGAGCTAGGGATGCTGCAGCCTCGTCAGCGCCCGCCCGGGCCGCCCGCCCGGGCGCCGCCTCCCACGCCCATTCCCGACAGCTGCCCGCCGCCCCTTGTCTGCGCCAGGCGAGGCTGGAGCTAGGAGAGGTGGACGCGGCGCTGCCGCTGCTGCAGCGCGCCGCCGACAAGGAGCCCACCAACCGCGCGGTGCGCGAGAGTAGGGCGGTAGCTGCTCGGGAAGGGCAAAGGTGGCCCCTGCGGCGTGGCGGTGGCAGAGGTGGCGGCGGTGGCAGAGGTGGTGGCGGTGGCAGAGGTGGCGGCGGTGGCAGAGGTGGTGGCGGTGGCAGAGGCGGCGGCGGTGGCAGAGGTGGTGGCGGTGGCAGAGGTGGCGGCGGTGGCGGCGGTGGCGGCGGTGGCAGAGGCGGCGGTGGGGGTGTGGCAGCAATCGGCGGGCCGCATCTCTTTTGTGGCGGCGTCTGCGGGCGTCGAGGGGGTCCGATCTCCGCCCGCGAGATCGCGATCTCCGCCCGCGAGATCGCGATCTCCACCCGCGAGATCGCGATCTCTGCCCGCGAGGCCTCCCGCCCTCCTCGGCCCCTCCACAGGTGCGCGCGGAGCTGCTGCGCGCCAAGGCGGCGGCCAAGGCGGCGGCCAAGGAGGCGGACGCTTCCCCATCCCTCCCCCCCCCCCCCACCCCACCACCACCGCCACCACCACCGCACACACGCACGCACGCACGCACGCACGCACGCACGCACGCACGCACGCACGCACCGGGCCATTGCACATTTAAATGTCGCGGGGCTCCCGTCTTTTAGACGTCGAGTCGCGAGGGGCTAGCCTGGCCCTTGCCTTACCACCTCGTGTGTGTGTGGAGAAGCTCACCTCACCTCACCTCCCCTCCCCTCACCTGACCTGACCTAACCCAACCTAACCTGACCTGACCTGACCTGACCTGACCTGACCCCAGGCGGACGCCCACGTCTTTCGCCACGTCGACCTCTCAAAGTCTGGCCTCACCTCGCGCCGTGAGGCGGCCGCCGAGGAGGTGACAGCCATCTCTCTCTCTCTCTCTCTCTCTCTCTCTCTCTCTCTCTCTCTCTCTCTCTCTCTCTCTCTCTCTCTCGCCCGAGATTGCACGAGATCGCAAGGGATTGCACGAGATCCCTCGAGATCGCAAGGGGTCGCACCGAGATTGCACGAGATCGCAAGGGAGTGCACCGACATCGGCCGCCGCCCTCCCCTCCACCCGCCACCCTCCCCTCCACCCGCCGTCATGCTAGACAACGCACGCGCCCCGTATCACCCGCGCGCGCGCAACACGGGCGCGGCCCGCAAGATGAGCAGCGGAGACCGTGGTGGACGCTGGCGTCTCACAGGCCGAGGGGCAGCTCGAGCGCGCCTTCGCGAGCCTGCTCGACTGCGAGGACGCGCAGGCGGCGCCCCTCTTCCAAGCGGTGCTCCGCTCCAAGGGGAGCGGCGGCCCGAGCGGCGCGCCGCAGCGCCTCGCCGCATCGTACGGCGCCGGCGTCGCCGCTTACAACCTCGGCAGGCTCGCGCTCCGCAGACACCTCCGACACCTCACAGACACCTCCTGGAAGCCTCCCAGACATCTCTGGATATCTCCCAGACATCTCACGGGACGCCTTCCGCAGACACATCGCAGACACATCGCAGACACCTCGCAGACACCTCCCAGACACCTCGCAGACACATCGCAGACACATCGCAGACACATCGCAGACACATCGCAGACACCTCGCAGACACATCGCAGACACCTCGCAGACACCTCGCAGACACATCGCAGACACCTCGCAGACACATCGCAGACACATCGCAGACACATCGCAGACACATCGCAGACACATCGCAGACACCTCGCAGACACCTAGCAGACACATCGCAGACACATCGCAGACACCTCGCAGACACCTCGCAGACACATCGCAGACACCTCACAGACACATCGCAGATACATCGCAGACACATCGCAGAGACATCTCACGGACACCTCACGAGACGCCCGGCCGTCGCAGCCTCTCGGCCAGCGCACAAAGGGCGCCGTGCTTCGAGGGGCGTGAACGGCGTCTCTTCACGGCTCCGCCCGTGAACAGGCACGCCGAGAGCGCCGCGCTGCTCGCAACCTTCTTCGAGGCGAAGGCGGCGTGTGAGGCGGAGGGGCGCGACTACACGGTGCCGCCGAGAGGCGGAGAGAGGGCCCGGGAGCTAGCAATTAGCCGGGATGTGGGCCGTGGCTCGAAGCTGCCCCCCTCCCCTCCCCCCCTCCCTCCCCCCTCTCATCGGGGGCTACCCTGTCCACCACTCCGCCGCCGCCGCAAGAGCACCGCACGTCTCTTCCCGCCCATCCGTGCTCTGGGAAGCAGGCGCCGCCGCTCGGCACGCCGCTCGCGCGCTTCTACCTCGCGCACTCGACCTACGCGCTGGGGAGGGACCGGTGGCCCGTCGCCGCAGATCACTTGCGGCGCGACACACGCACGCCGCAGCGCCGCCCGCCCGCCCGCCCGCCCCGCCGAAGCAGCTGCTCCGAGCTGATAGGGCCTACTTGCGCGAGGTCGAGCTGGCCGGGCCGCAGCGGGTGCTCAACATGCCGAACGGGTGGCAGGGCCGCACCATCAGCGATGGGGAGCGCAAGGCGTTGTCGCCCTAGAAGCGGAGCACGTCTTCTTGTCTCCCAACCAGCACTCGAGAGACGCTCACATGCAGTGTGCCCCGCTGTACTCCGCCGTACTCACTGCATTCATACCCCTCGTCCTCACGCGGTGCTCTGAATACGCTGGACAATACCGTCGGTGCCCTGAGGTTGGTGTATTCTGCCTCCTAGGCGTCCCGCTTCCGCAACCGCGCCTGCTCGGACGAGGCGCGCTCGTGTCTTTCGGAGACTGTCCCATGGCCACAAGACATGTCTCTGGCGGCCATGGGACATCGTCTCAAGACAATATCGAGCCCCCCACACGAGACTTCGTCCCGAGAGGGCCCGAGAGGTGTCACCCCCCCCCCTCCTCCCCCTGCCCCCCGCCCCTGCCCCCGCCCGCCCATCCCAGGCGCGCGCCGACGCGCACGCGATGCTTTCCCTCATCGCCGAGCAGGGCGGCGGGGCTGAGGCGGCGCTCGAGGACGCGCGGCGGGCGGCGGAGCTCGCGCAGGCGGGCGGCGTGGTCGAGCAGAGGGCGGCCGCCGCCGAGAGGCTCGCGCAGCTGCACGCTGCCCTCGGCGATACCGCGGCCGCAGAGGAGCAGGCGGCGCTCGCGGCGGCGGCGCACGCCGAAGCGGCGGAGAAGGCGGCGAAGGAGGCGCGCGAGAGGGAGGAGAGGGAGAAGAAGGAGTCGGAGGACCAATCGATGGCGGCGGTAGGAGGAGATGAGGCGGCGGCGGAGGCTCCGGGGGTTGGCGACGGCGATCGGGATTAGCAGGAGATGAGGGTGGTGCTTGGACTTGGTCCTCCCGTGTTGCGCGGATATAAAGGGTGTGTGGCGGGGGACGCGACCCACCTCGCCACAGACGGTCCCGCGCCTCGCCGCTATGGCGGGGACACACCCCGCACCGTCCGCTGTGTCCCCGTCTTTGTCCAGAGTGAAAAATCCAACGCGCTCTCACGTCGCTCGTCGGTGCGGCGGCTTCCCCCCGATTTCGCCGCGCTCGGCGAACCTCGACAGCGCCTTCGCGCTTCGGTGGCATGCAGCTCTTTGCGCCTGAAGCCTGGAGAGCAGCTCGTCTGCTGCTCACACGCTCTGCACAGTTGGAACAGCCTACTGTGCGGCTGCCACAGCTGTCACAGCGATGGGCTCGCCCTCACTGGCCCTCAGTCACTTGTGCTGCGGCTGGTTGTGTGAGCGACACTGCTCGGCGACTGCCGGCACACTGTGAGACCATGGGTGTGAGGCTAAACCACGCTACCAGCGCTTGGTCACATCGGCCCTGAGGTCAGATCCATCTACTCTGTTGATAACAAGACTTGTCTGGCGACACGCACACTATAAAAAAGAAAAACGCGGCGCGACCAGCTGCCGGCATGAGCGGCGCCCTCCTCCCAACCCAGCTCGCCGACCTGGCTCGGGGCGACCTGGCCTGGCTGCGCGGCTTCCTGTCTGGGCAGGGGACGCGCGGCACGTCGCTCGCGGCCCAGCTCGACGCCCGGCACGACACCGAGAGGCAGGACACGCTGCTCACCTGGGCCGCTCGTCACGGGCAGGCCGAGGCGGTGCGGCTGCTGCTCGAAGGCGGCGCGAGCGTCGGGGCGACGACTGGCCGCGGCACTTCCGCGCTGTATATTGCGTGCCAGGAGGATCAGATTGAGTGCGTCCGGCTGCTCCTCGAAGCTGGCGCAGCGGTCAACCAAGCCAAGGACGGCGGCGCCACGCCGCTGTTCATCGCGTGCCAGGAGGGACACGTCGAGTGCGCCCAGCTGCTGCGCGGCGCTGGCGCTGACATCAACCAAGCTATAAACGATGGTACCACGCCGCTGTACATCGCGTGCCAGGAGGGACACCTTGAGTGCGCCCGGCTGCTGCGCGACGCTGGCGCTGACATCAACCAAGCCGATGAGGAGGGCACCACGCCGCTGTCCATCGCGTGCTACATGGGCCACGTCGAGATCGCGCGGCTGCTCGTCGAGGCCAGCGCGGCGGCCAACCAAGCCGACGACACAGGCGCCACGCCGCTGTACATTGCGTGCCAGAAGGGCCACCTCGAGATCGCCCGGCTGCTGCGCGACGCTGGCGCGGCGATCAACCAAGCAGACGCTGAAGGCGTCACGCCGCTGTTCGCCGCGTGCGAGGACGGCCAGCTCGAGTGCGTCCGGCTGCTCCTCGAGGTCGGCGCGGCGATCAACAGAGCCACGCAGAACGGCGCCACGCCGCTGCTCGTCGCGTGCCAGGAGGGCCACGTCGAGATCACCCGGCTGCTCCTCGAGACCGGCGCGGCGGTCGACCAAGCACAGGAGAATGGCATCACGCCCCTTTTCATGGCGTGCCAGAACGGCCACCTTGAGTGCGCCCAGGTGCTTCAGCAGGCTGGCGCGGCGGTCAGCCAAGCCCGCAACAACGGCGCCACGCCGCTGTTCATGGCGTGCCAGCAGGGCCACCTCGAGTGCGTTCGGCTGCTTCTCGAGGCCGGCGCAGTGGTCAACCAAGCCAAGGGCGGCGCCACGCCGCTGAACATCGCGTGCCAGCAGGGCCACCTCGAGATCGCCCGGCTGCTCCGCGAGGCTGGCGCGGCAATCGACCAGGCCGATGAGCAAGGCGCCACGCCGCTGTACATGGCATGCCAGAACGGCCACCTCGAGTGCGTCCGGCTGCTTATCGAGGCGGGCGCAGCGGTAAGCCAAGCCCGCAACGACGGCGCCACGCCGCTGTTCGCCGCGTGCCACAACGGCCACCTCGAGGTCGCCAAGCTCCTCTCCTCCTACGGCGCCTCCCGCGCCGCTACGCCCTTCGGCACGCCCGAGGAGGCCGCAAACCACAAAGGCCACGCCGACCTCGCCGCTTGGCTGGTCGCCAGCCGCGGCTGGACGCCGCTCGCGCACCTTGAGACCCTCACCGCCGCCCGCGCCACCTCCCTCCTGCGCAGCGGCGCAAGCTTGCACGAGGGCGAGCCGACGCCGCTGCGGCGCGCCGCGGGCGGCGAGGGCGAGGCGGCGGCGCTGGTCCGGCGGGCGGCGGCGCCGTGGTCGCCGGCAAGCCACTCGCTCTTCCCCGCGGGGGCTCGCGCGCGGGCGGCGCTCCTCGTCCGCTCGATCTACGAGATCCACGAGCGGTACCACCTCGACTCGGCCGGAGCCACGAACGGCATCGCGGCGCTCGACTTTGGCCATTGCGTGTTGGGCTTCGCGATCACGCGCGAGACGCAGTAGGGGAGTTGCAGTGGCTTCGCGCCCTCACGCTCACGGCCGACGGCGCTGTCTTTGAGTTGCGCGGACCGTGCTGCTGCACGCGGTGGCGAGCGAGGGAGAAGAGTAGAGCGCGAGGACTCATGACGGGACGGACACTACCGCGCGGCTCCGTCGAGCTCGTCCCTTGGCAAGCTCGAGTTGCTGGCGCTGCAATGTTGGTGCTGGCTGCGTCGCATCCCCCTCGACAGCGTTGGCGGGCCGGGACGTGTGCCGGTGTGCATTCCATCGTCCCTGAAAAAGAAAAATCCGAACCACGCCACCACACGCGAAAAGAAAAAGATCCGTCCGGCCTCAAGCCGAGCATCCTGGAGGACTGTGGAGTGCAGCGATCGAAGGTTTTTCTTCTTCCTGGCGGCATGAGCGGCGCCATCCTGATAAACTGATAAATCAAGAATACCTTCGTTTCGTTTTCCAGAGAGTCCCAGTGTCGCGTGCAAGGGGGTTTTGTTGTAAAATTCTTTCTCTCGCACGACACTGGGCACGGGACTGGCGCGCACTGGCACTAACACAGGTGCCCAGTGTCGTGCGAGGGAGTTGGTCATAAAATTCTTTCTCTGGGGGCGGGGAGGGTGGGGCACGGAATCGCCGCCGGCGGGGGGCGAGGGCGCTAGCGAAGGAGGAGGAGCCAGAGCCCGGGGAGGATTGGTTTTGGTTGGGAGGGGGGTCGGCCGGAGGAGTTCGCCGGCCTCTTCGACGGGCCATAAGGGGCCGTCTGTGCCGTGCCTTTTGTAGTGCCAGTCCGAGCCAAACAGAAAGAAAACAGACAACCCAAGGGAGGGATGGGAGGACGGCACCAGTCACCAGTCTGCTGTGAGAGCTACTCCCTTAATGTGGGTAAACCATAGTCCGTATATGGTTCTATGAACAGAATTCAAACATAGAAGAAGCCCATAAAGTCGCCGCGACTACCATCGTGCTGCCCTGCTGCAGCCTGACTTTGCCCACTGTGCACAGCCGCCAGAGCACCACCACCGCCCGGCATCGTGTCACGGCGAGCTTCTTCTGCGCCCGCTTGCGAGGCTCTCGCACTGGTACACTTTGGCCATCTGCTGCTCGCGTTCGGCGAGCTCTTCTCCGCACTCCTGCCATGGTGCCGCCACCACACACCTTGTGGCCGGCCTGAGCCGCGCGGACTCGCCGGCGGGGGCAACGTGTCGACCTCTCTCTCTGGTGCACCACGGGCCGCGACGGCCTGCTAGCAGCCGGCGCGAGGAGGCAGTGTGCCGGCACAGTCGAGCCGGAGCATCGGGTTCTTGATGCTTCTGGGGTCAAGTCTGACCTTATGCGGCCTAATATGCAACAATAATGCTATGCTTGAGATATGATCCCTCAAAGTCGAATTTTCGCTTACTGGTGACCATACACCATAGTACCGCTTGTCTTGTTAGAGAGATTTTTAGCAATACCAAACATTTTGTTTTTGTCTTGTTTGCGTTTCTTCCAACGAAACACTTTAAAGTCTCGACAATCACTAAGCTGCTTATGTGGCACCGCAGAGGCTCCCTTGGGGATGCCTGAGGCCACCCCAACCACTCACCAAGCCTTACGTGGACGAATTCAAACCTACTTTTGGTTTAAAAAAGAAAGAAAGAAAACAGACAACCCAAGGGACGGACTTTTATGGTTTAGGTAGGTAGGTAGAAAGGTGAAGAACAGCCAGGCTCGGACTGGACACCAACGCGGTATGGGTGGACGCGGGACAGATGATGACGACACGCACGAGCGACACATGGTTTACCCACATTAGGGAGATGGGTAAAATTCTTCTCTCGGTGGCGACAGTGGAGCCGAAAAGTGCCGTGATGCCGGTCGCGCTCCTGGTGATCTCGCTGACCCCGCAGCCACGCTCGCCAGCCGCTTCCCTGAGGCACAGAGCTATAGTCGCCACCACCGCGGCGCCGGCAGATACGGTTGTTTCCTGGTACGATCAGGGACTCCGCCTGCGAAGCGACGCTCCGGCCGTCGACATCGCCCCCGCCGCCCCGGACGCGGACGTGGCCGAGCAGCAGCTCACGCAGGCGCTCATCCGCGCGCAAGGCCCACGCGGCGGCCGCGCCGAGCTTGTGGAGCTCGGGAACGCCATCCAGGCTGCAGAGCTGGCCGGCGTCGGCGCGGCAGCCGATGCGATGCTGGAGGCGCGTGAGTTTGTGGCGTCCAAGGGCGGCCTCCTCGTCAAGGCCAAGGCGGTCGCCGAGGCGGTCAAGACAGCGGCGCCGATCAATGCGGACGAGGTTGTGAAGAAGGACGTTGGCACCGCCGTCGGCCTGATCGCAGGCCTCGGTGCGGCGGCGGCCGTCGGCGTCGACCTCGCGTCGATCGACCTCGACATCCTCGCCGCGGGCGTCGGCATCACTGCGGCGGTGCTGGCCGAGGAGGACGAGGGCATCGTCGGCTCGTCGCTTCGTGCGGTGGGCAACGTGGCGAACCCTGTCTTCAATGCAACCTCGTCGGCGGCGCAGGCGGCCGGCGAGTTTTACGAAGAGAAGGAGGTTGGCTGGTACGCGCGTGCTGTCGCGGAGCTCGGCTTCGAGGCGACCGCCGAGATCACACCCGAGATCCGCCCGACAACTCAATATCAATCGGGATCCACCCTGTAGGCGTTGGCGAGGAAGCTCCGCGGCCTCCCACCGCCGCCGCCGCCGCCGCCCCCGCCTCCGCCGCCGCCGCCAACCTTCCAGTGGCCGTGGGAGAGGGAGTGAGCGTCTCGAGACCCCGCGGCAGAGCCCTCTTGCGCTTTGAGGTTGTGCCGCAGTGGACGGGCGATAATTTTCGGTGAGCAGAGACGCTGTGTGGCAGATCACGCTCACGGACGCCTCTCTCGCGTCCGGCGCTCCCCCGGGTCGCTCTTTCTACGGTATGACTCAGAAAGCAGGGCTGGAGCTGTAAGGTAGCGAGTTCTGTCTACACTTTCAAGAAGTCACAGCAGACGAGACTGCGCGGAATAAGGCTGGGTGCAGCTGCAGGCCGGCACACTTCCACAATCACAGGTTCACACAAAGAACACGGTCGACGGACCGGGACGACACGAGGTGCCACAGATGGGCTGCGGGGCGACATGCACACGATATCGCCACTCTGGTGAGCCAACGATCGCATATACAGTGTGCGGAACACAAAGTATAAAACCAGTCGCGATTGTTCTAGATGCCGAGCTCGTCCCCCTCTGGGCCATGATCTCCGTCGCCGCTCCACGCCCTGACGAGCGCGCCCTCCTTGTCCGGCAGCGCCCTGGCCCGCCGCGCCTCATCGTACTGCTGCCTTGTGAACTTTGGCCCGCGCAGGTACTGCTTCGCCGAGGTGAGCGGGCACGCCATCTCGCTCGCGCCGCCCGAAGGCCGGGCCTCCTTGACGGCGCGCGGGTCGACGGTCTCGCGGATGTACGACTGCAGCAGCTTGACAAACCCGCCCTTTGCCTTGCCGCCCTTGGCCTCGGAGCCGCCGGTGCCCTTGACGTGCAGCGGGCTCTTGCTTGCCGGCCCGCGCGCCGGATCGCCCTCCAACTCGCGGGCAAACGAGACGAGGTACATCCCGGCGAGCGAGATGTGCTCGCGCCGCCACGCACGCAGCGACGCGACCGCGCGCGTGTACGGCGCGCGGTCGAGGGCGGGGTGCGCGTCGAAGAAGGCGCGGAGGCTGACGGCGGGCTCGGCCGTGAAGCGCTCGACGAAGCGGCGCTGCGAGGCGGGCATGAGGCGGCGCTGCTCTCGCAGGAAGGGCTCCTCATGCGTCAGTCCGAGGATCGCGTCGAGGACGTGCCAGCTCCCCTGCTGCCCCGCATTCGCGCCGGGGATGCCGCCGAGCACAACCGACGTGAGCGCGTCCGCGGTGCCCTCGACGCCCGAGAAGGTGAGGCCGGTGGGCAGGTGCGAGCGCGAGAACTCAGACGAGGACTGCCACCCCTCAAAGTAGCGCCGAAAGACCAGGAAGTCGTGCGGGTCGAGCCGCTCGAACATGCGGCCCATCACGAGGCGTGCGTCGTCGAGCCGCGACGCCAGATCGTCGCAAAAATCGGCAGCAGCCTGCGCGTGCGCCGGGTCCACCGCCGTGCCTGGGCCTTCACCGCCCGTGTACTGCGGCAGGATCTCCTCGCGCAGGAGCAGCGCCCGGCCCATGAGCGGATCGAGCAGCCGGAGGACGGCTCCCTGGATGACGCTGAACCAGCGCTCGCTCTCCGTCTGCGTCCACGAGAACTCGAGATGGATCAGGTCTGGGTCGGCCGTGCTGTCGCCGCCAGCTCCAACCATATTCCACATGATGACTGCGTCAGTGTAGACTGGCTCGCAGCCAAGCGCCTTGGCGACGTGCCAGTACGGCGTGGCAATCGTGCGCGGAAGCACCTGCTCTGCCGCGCCGTCTTCGCACCAGACGTAGTAATGGACGAGAAACGAGAGCACCACAAAGGCTCGCTGGAGCTGCGCCTCGGTCATAGTGGCCGCTACACGCTCTGGACCTCCTGCACGGGTGGCGACAGCATCAGCGGCGGCCAGCAGCGTTCTCTTGTACTGCTGCGGCGGCTCCTGCCCGTGGTAAAAACGAGGAAGCGCGAGTGCTAGCGCCTCAAACTCGGCAATCTCAGCCAGCGGAGCGGCACGCTCCGCCGGATCCGGGCAGAAGCGAAAGCCGGAGTCGAGCGAGAGGATAGCCGGTGGGGAGCGTCCTGGCTGGCAGTGTCGCGGAGGCGGCGTGGTAAGAGTCGGCGTGATCAGCGAGGCAGCGAAAGCGACAGGAGTGATCAGCGAGGCAGCGAAAGCGTACGGAGTGATCAGCGAGGCAAAGACGACCGGCATATGACCGTTGCAAGGTGGGGTATAATGCGGGTATTAGGTGGTCGGGCATTCTGTTTTTCTCTTTCACGCATGAAAAATGTTTCTTTCTTTGTCACATCGGGCATGCAGGGGAGTCCTTACTCAGCACATTGTATACACGCAATTGTGGCGCTTTCTCTCTAGCTTTACCAGCCGACCCGCCCCACGCCCCGCCCGCCCCTCCCGCCCCGCCCGCCACGCCCGCCGCGTCCGCGCCTACCGACTGCCGGCACAGCGCCGCCGGCCGGCGGGAGGTTCGGCACCGCGCGAGGAGACTGGTAGACAAAGGTCGTCTGCGCCGCCACGCCTGCTCCAGTGTCGACGATCGGCAGCGCCGGACGGCGGCAGGCCGGGCAGTTGGTGTCGCGCTCCAGCACGCGCGGCGCACATGCCTCGCAGTACAGCGCGTGGCCGCACGCGAAGCGAACCGAGCGAGGCGCGTCGTAGCAGAGGTCACACTGGCGCTCCTCGGCCCCAGCCGTCTCCTCCACCGCCCCCGCCGCCTCGACCAGCGCCTCCAGCCGCGGCAGCGCCTCCGCGAGCGGCATCCGCTTCTTCTTCCGAACGAACGCCAGCCCGACCACGAGCCGCGCCAGCTCCTCGGCCTGCGCCGCCGACCAGCTCGCGTCGGCCGCCGCGATGCTCTCCGCCGTGTCGGGCTCCTCCAGCGCATCGTCGCACGCGCTGAGCAAGCCAAGAGCGCCGCGGCCGGTCAGGGCGACGAGCAGCGTGATGCCGAGCGCAAAACCATCGGTGAGCTGCGAAGCCTGACCGTCGTTGAGGATGATCGGGTCCATGTACCCAGGCTTGCCAAAGATGCGCTGCGTCGACAGGTGCGAGACCTGTCCGCCGGCCGTCGCCTCTGCCGCTCGCGCGAGGCCCACGTCGGCGAGGTAGCCGTTGCCGCGCTCGTCGAGCAGGATGTTGCCCGCCGAGACGTCGCGGTGCAGGATCATGGGTGAGCGCGTGTGCAGATAGTGAAGCGCGCTCGCCGCGTCGCGCAGCACGCGGAGCCGTGCGGCGGAGGAGAGCGGCGGAGGCGCCGTCTCGAAGCCGAGCATGCGGAGCCGCTGCAGCGCGGCTGGCGAGCGGTAGAGGCGGTCCTCGAGGCTGCCGCCGCGGCAGAGGGGGTAGACGAGGCACGCTCTCGCCGGCGCCAAGCAGACGCCGAGGAGAGGAAGCAGGGACGGGTGGCACGCCGCGCTGAGCGTGCGCACCTCGCTCTGCAGCTCGGCGAGGCCTTGGGCGCCGACACCGACCAGCGCCGTCTTGACAGCGAACCCGCTCGCGACGCGCGGAAGCGACGGCAACGCGTCGGCGTGGTAGACGCGCCCGAAGCCTCCCTCGCCCACCTTGCGCGCCTCAGCAAAGCCGTCGGTCGCCGCGATGAGCTCGTCGAGAGGGACGGCGGCGGGCGGTGCGTCCGCCTCCGCTGGCTCTGGAGCCTTCGCCGCCGCCACGGCCGCCACTGCCGCCTCTACAGCCGCCGCCTCCGCCTCCGCCTCCGCCGCCGCCACCTCCGCCGCCTCCGCTTCCGCCCTCATCCTCGCCTCTTCCCTCTCCCTTCCAGCCTCCTCCCTTGCCCTCGCCTCTGCCTCCTCCCTTGCCCGCGACGCCGCTTCCGCCTCCTCCGCCGCCCGCGCCGCCGCATCCGCCTCCTCCGCCGCCCTCGCTACCGCCGCCGCCTGCCTCGCCGCCGCCTTCTCCTCCTTCTGCCGCTGCCGCTTCAGCGCCCTGGCCTCGCGGGTCCTGCGCTCCGCCAGGATCGTCGCGCAGCCGCCGCGCCGCCCGCAGCGCCTCCGAGCCGTCGGCGGCGTCGGTGTTCGCGTTGATCGCCGCCCTGAGCGCCTCGAGATCGGCGTCGCCTCGGCCGCACGCCTCAACCGCCTCGCGCAGCGCCGCCTCGGCAGCATCGCGCGCCTCCGCCGCCTCTGCAGCCGCTGCCGCCTCGCGTGCGGCCGCCGCGGCCTGTTCGGCTGATTCTGCGACCGCCGTCTCCCTCTCCGCCTCTGCTGCGGTCGACGAGTGCTCCTCGAAGGCGCGCACGCACTCGGCGTGGCCCTTCTCCTTGGCCCAACAAAGCGCCGTCTTGCCGCTCGCATTGCGCGCCGCGGTGTCTGCGCCCGCCCGCAGCAAGCGCCGCACGACGGCGGGGTGGTTGAAGAAGGCGGCGATCATCAGCGCGGTGAAGCCTTTCCTGTCCTGCAGGTTGATCTCAGCGCCGCGCCGAATCAGCAAGTCGACCACCCGCTCGTGGCTTTCGTGGGCGGCGTGCATCAGCGCGGTGCAGCCGTCGCTTCTCTGCAGGTTGACCTCCGCGCCGTGCCGAATCAGCAAGTCGACCACCCGCTCGTGGCCGTTGACGGCGGCGTACATCAGCGCGGAGTCGCCGTCGCTATCCTGCAGGTTGGCCTCCGCCCCGTGCCGCAGCAGCAACTCGACCACCCGCTCGTGGCCGTGGGCGGCGGCGCCCATCAGCGCGGTGGCGCCTTTGCTGTTCTGCAGGTTGATCTCCGCGCCGTGCTGCAGCAGCAGCTCGACTACCCGCTCGTGGCCTGGGATGGCGGCGAGCATCAGCGCGGTGCCGCCGTCGCTGTTCTGCAGGTTGGCCTCCGCCCCGTGCCGCAGCAGCAGCTCGACCACCCGCTCGTGGCCGCTGCGGGCGGCGAACATCAGCAGCGTGAGGACGCTCATCTCGCCTCTCTCGCACGTCGCGTTGACCCGCCCGCCGCGACCAAGCCACGCCAGCACCGCCGCCTCGTCGCCTCGCTCAGCCGCTGTCACAACCGCGTCGGGGGCTGCCGCGGCACCGCTCGGCGCCTGCTCCGCCGCCACCGCTGGAGATAGCGTCCTCGCGGCTCTCGATCCAGCCGAGGAAGCGCCGCCGGAGGAAGCGCCGCCTGCGCCTGCGCCGCCGGTTGCCGTCGCCGTGGGCCGTCCCGCCAACACCTCCTGGACGTGCTTCTTGAAGGCCTCGACGCACTCGGCGTTGCCCTTCTCCTTGGCCCAATGCAGCGCCGTCTTGCCGTTCGCACTGCGCGCCGCCGTGTCTGCGCCCGCCTGCAGCAAGCGCCGCACGACGGCGGGGTGGTTCAAGAGGGCGGCGCTCATCAGCGCGGTGTAGCCGCCGCTGTCCTGCAGGTTGATCTCTGCCCCGCGCCGTATCAGTATTTCGACCACCCGCTCGTGGCCGTTGATGGCGGCGAGCAGCAGCGCGGGGCCGCCTTTGCCGTTCTGCTTGTTGATCTTAGCGCCGCGCCGTATCAGCAAGTCGACCACCCGCTCGTGGCCTTCCTGGGCGGCAACCATCAGCGCGGTGACGCCGCCGCTGTCCTGCAGGTTGATCTCAGCGCCATGCCGCAGCAGCAACTCGACCACCCGCTCGTGGCCTTGCTGGGCGGCGTTCATCAGCGCGGTGCCGCCGACGCATTCCTGCAGGTTGACATCAGCGCCGCGACGTATCAGCAGCTCAATCACCCGCTCGTGGCCTTGGTTGGCGGCGGCCATCAGCGCGGTGCTGCCGTTGCTGCTCTGCAGGTTGACATCAGCGCCGTGCTGCAGCAGCAGCTCGACCACCCGCTCCTGGCCGTGGCCGGCGGCGCCCATCAGCAGCGTGAAGCCGTTCACCTTGCCGCTCTCGTACGTCGCGTTGGCCCGCCCGCCGCCCTCGAGCCACGCCAGCACCGCCGCCTCCTCGCCTCGCTCAGCCGCCACGATGACCTCATCGGAGACTGGCACGCCACCCCTCGTTTCCGCCGGCGACAGATTACCCGGCCGCACTCGCACGCTCTCGCTGCCGCCCTCGAGCGCCACCGCGTACCGCCCCCCCTCGAAGCTCCCCGCCACGCCCCACCGCCCGTTCAGCTCGGGGCGGGCCGAGAGCCCGCCGAGCACGACGCGCTGGCCGAGGAGCGGCGCGTCCACAGCGGCCGCTGCTGCGCCCGAGGAAGCGCAGTCGGCCCCTACCCGGCCCTCCGCAGCCGCCGCCGCTGCCTCAGACAAGATACTGACGCACGCGGCGTTGCCCTTCTCCTTGGCCAGCTGCAGCGCCGTCATGCCGCTTTCAGAGCGCACCGCCGCGTCTGCACCCGCCCGCAGCAAACGCCGCACGACGGCGGGGCGGTTGAAGAGGGCGGCGAGCATCAGCGCGGTGTTGCCTTTGCTGTCCTGCAGGTTGATCTCCGCGCCGCGCTGCTTCAGCAGCTCGACCACCCGCTTGTGGCCCTCCTGGGCGGCGAGCATCAGCGCGGTGAAGCCGTAGCTGTCCTGCAAGTCAACCTCCGCGCCGTGCTGCATCAGCACCTCGACCACTCGCTCGTTGCCTTTCTGGGCGGCGTCCATCAGCGCGGTCCAGCCTTTGCTGTCCTGCAGGTTGAACTCAGCGCCGTGCTTCAGCAGCAACTCGATCACCCGCTCGTGGCCGTTGTTGGCGGCGGTCATCAGCGCGGTGCCACCTTTGCCGTTCTGCATGTTGATCTCCGCGCCGTGCTGCATCAGCAAGTCGACCACCCGCTCGTGGCCCTCCAAGGCGGCGCACATCAGCGCGGTGCCACCTTTGCCGTTCTGCTTGTTGATCTCCGCGCCGTGCTGCAGCAGCAACTCGACCACCCGCTCGTGGCCGCTGCGGGCGGCGAACATCAGCAGCGTGAGGCCGCTCATCTCGCCTCTCTCGCACGTCGCGTCGACCCGCCCGCCGCCCTCGAGCCACGCCAGCACCGCCTCCTCCTCGCCTCGCCCAGCCGCTGTCACAACCGCGTCGGGGGCTGCCGCGGCACCGCCTGACGCTGGCTCCGCCACTGCCATCGACAGATTGCCCGGCCGCACTCGCACGCTCTCGCTGCCGCCCTCGAGCACTACCGCGTACCGCCCGCCCTCGAAGCTCCCCGCCACGCCCCGCTGCCCGTTCAGCTCGGGGCGGGCAGAGAGCCCGCCGAGCACGACTCGCTGGCCGAGGAGCGGCGCGTCCAGCCGGCGCGATTTCTTTTTACTCCGCGATAGGGCGATTTCGGGAAAGTTACCAAAGAAAATGAAGAAGGTAGTGTGTACACCCCAGCGGCACGAACTCGAGAATACAAATTGGGGTACAGTATACACAAGCGGGGAGCTGCCAACCCCCCCCAAATAGACGCGCCATCCTCTACAGGACGCGCGGGTTGCGGGGTGAAGTCGTCGACTACACGGCGCGCTCGCCCCAGCCCTAGCAGAGCGGCCCTCACGCGGCGGCCGCTGCCCCCTCGTCCGCGCCGCCGCGTGTCCGAGCGTCGATGAGCGCCTCGTGGGTGGTGCGCCGGTGCTTGCGCAGGTACGGCATAAAGGGCGTGCCGCCGGTGCCCTGGATCTCGTCGTCCTTGCGGCTGTCCCACTGGCGCACGTACGTGAACGCCAGCTCAAAGTGCAGCTTCCTGAAGGCGACCAGCGCCGACACGCAGCGGTCGTACGCCGCGGTCAGCGCGTAGTCGTTCGCGCGGCGCACCGCCTCGCGCAGCCGCGGGCCGCGCTCGAGCGCGTCGATGAAGGCGGCGTGCTCGGGCGGCATGTACTCGCGCATCGCCAGCAGGTACGGGAGCAGCTCGTCCTCCGACATACCGATGCCGAGCGCGGCGTCGAGCGCCGGCACCACGGAGCTCTGAGCGCCCGTCTCTCCAAAGTACCGCTCTGTCCGCCACACGGCCTCGCCACCGTCGTCCGCCCCAGCCGCCCCATCGGTGCGCGAGGCGGGTGCGACCCCCTCATAGACGAGGCCTTCGGGAGGCATCGCCTCGTGCGTCCAGCCCGACATGAAGACCCGGACACGCTGATGGCGAGGGCGAGGGCGAGGGCGAGGGGGAGGGGGAGGGTTGAGGGTGAGGGTGAGGGGGAGGGTTGAGGGTGAGGGCGAGGGCGAGGGCGAGGGTGAGGGTGAGGGCGAGGGCGAGGGCGAGGGCGAGGGCGAGGGTGAGGGTGAGGGTGAGGGGGAGGGCGAGGGGGAGGGGGAGGGGGAGGGGGAGGGGGAGGGCGAGGGGGAGGGGGAGGGCGAGGGCGAGGGCGAGGGGGAGGGCGTGGGCGAGGGTGCGGGTGCGGGTGCGGGTGAGGGTGAGGGTGAGGGTGAGGATTGGGATTGGGCGGGTGGGCGGCGCAGAAGGCGAGCAGCTGCACCTGGTGGTAGATGTAGGGGTCGCAACGCTCCCCCATGCGGCGGAGGATCGCCACGCACGCCTCGATCGACTCGGCCGCCGTCCCGAGCAGCCCGAGCACGTCGCGCGCGTACCGTGCGGGGCTCGCGGGCCCGCCTCTGCCGCCCACCGCCTCTGCCGGCGTCGCGAGGCCGACGCTTAGCCGCTGGGCCTCGGCAGCGGCGACGACCGCCTCGCCCGCGCGCGCCTCGATGGCCACGTGCACCGCCGAGAACCACTCCTCGTCCTGGCCGCCGAGGAAGTTGAGCGAGCGCGCAGTGTTGCCCAGCGCCACCGGCGCGGCAGGGTCGATGCGTCGCCAGTTGAACAGGTTGAAGGACGCGTACGTCAGAACCGGTCGGCGCTTCAGCGGCGTCTCCTCTGCCACCGCACACCACGGCACCGCCAGCTGCCGCGGGAGGGCGGTCGC